>NC_081218.1:11609186-11911408 GCF_902713425.1 Acipenser ruthenus
TGACCGCTCTTTTAGGAACCTAATTGACTGATACCACCAGGGTTAACAGGACAATTTCTACAGGAGCTGTTCATGCAGGTTGTTCAAACTGCCAGCTTTGGATCATTTAAATGATACACTCAATTGAGGTAAGTTGTAAAATACATGAGTGGGAGCATGGCTAGTGTAAGTTTCTAAAACTATTAAACATGCAAACTCCATTCCATACACCCCCCCCGCTGCCATTCAGTCATTTCTGTGGCACAAAACAGCATTACAGTTTAACTCACAATAAGTTATTAACTCCTTTATGATTATCAAAGAGGTTATGTTAGGTAATTAAGCGCAGAACCCCAAGAATCTACAGTAATGTGAATGCACGGTTTATTCCTGGAAACTCTGGGCAGCGGGTAATTGTTTTTGCTCATCTTCCTTAACGAGTTCCCCAGTCTTCTCTTTACACTTCTGCACAGGATATACAGCTACGGCTAAATGTTTTGCACCACCCTACAGAATGAAGTTGAATGAAACCTGCTGAATAATGTTACGGTAAAATATTGAATTACATACCGCCTTGTAGTTTTCTATATACTTCCACGTAGAAAAAATTGAAATAGGTGACATTTTGAAATCTAACATGAAATACTGTGCTACTATTATGGCTTCCGGTAGATTTTTGCGATATCATTTTGTAGTTTCTTTGATTAGATGATGTTAAATAAAATATTTAAATTATGTACTTTTAAAAAGATGTCTCAATCGTAAAATTCTAGGTGCTGCAAAGCTTTCGGCTGTAGTTGTACACTGCCTCTGCCCTCTCTACCGACAGGCTTTATTCACAAAGCTCGGGTACTGTAATGTGTTTTTTTTATGTCATATTCTAAACGGAACATTAATAAAATAAATTACAATAAAAAAGCCTTTGTGAATAGGACATCCAATTCTTAATTTCAGTACAATTCCTATTTTTACACAAGCACATTGACGTGATGTACAGTAATCCTTGTGAAAGAATAGGAAAGGCCTTAAATTAATAATCAGATGTGCTTATTTTTAGTTTTATAACTTCAAAAATAAATACTGTCATACTTTTCACTTTGAGTAAATAATGTCCACTTCTTTAAATGTGGGGTTCCCAAGTAATAAACTGCAATCAGAGTACCTCTTCAGATGTTCTGCGGTATTTTCAGAAGTATTCCCACTCTCTGCTGCTTTAGACAGTCTTTTAGGCTTGCTGGTGCATTTCCAGAATCCTTGACTGGGATGTGTACGAGAATAGGAAATCCCAATCCAATTGGACACTGGTAGCGAGCGCACTACTTGGGTAAGAAAGTCACTGAAGGAAAACAAACTCCCGTTTAAAACCAGCTTCTAAGACACGAGAGAGGCCTGATCTGAATTTCAAACGAATGCCAACCATCTTGGATTCTGTGCAGTTTTATTCATCCTGCTCCAGCGAAGAAAAAAAAAATCAAAACGCAAACCAAAGCAATAAAATAAAAGAAGCGGTCTTACTTAAACTACACCAAGCCTTACTGGAATATTACCTCCTGATCATTTTTCAAACTCGGCAGCATGTTTTTTTTATATTGATACAGCACGCCTCTGCTCGTGACCCCAAAGCTTGGACAGTCACAGGGAAACCCTTAGTCATGAAATTGCCCAATTACCACAATACTGCTCGCTTCTGCTGCTTCCTCCTCCACTTCTCACACATGAACTCTTGAATGCCATTCATTTACAGGGAACAAGGCACTCTCAGTCCCAGCTCTCTGATCACTGTACAGCACTGGGGGGGCTTCATGAGGATACAGCCCGCACAGCCTTCCTCTCCCCATCAGCAATTCCATTGGATTTGATCACGGAATTAAAGCAGGCTGCAGTGGAAACAGTCATAGTAGAGAGGGGGCAGCACTTTCTGATTTTCAATGGTCATGTATGAAGATTTATTTTTGAACTTTTTTAACACTGCAGATCTGTATACAGAAAGTACAGGAGAGGTACAGTGACTCCACTCAAAACAGCATCCCGTTCTAATAGTTTCGGAAAAATATTTTTATGTTTTACACAAATCATTTTTTTTCAGGGCCTTCGCTTTTATATACTGTATGAAATTATTGTTTTAGTTACTTTTCAAAAATCTTGGGCGTTATTTTTTTTCTGTCACAATATGTATAGTAACTCGACAGTACTTGCGCACTTAAGTTGTACCTTTTGTTTCGTTTTCCACAACGAAATCCAGGCATATTTTCTAGGGTTTTTGTGTCTTTAGGCATTTTTTTACATTTCGCCACAATTTGCAAATTTGTTTTAAATTCCATGAACAAGTAAATACTCCCTATCAAACTGTAATACAGCTTTAAATCTCGTGAGCCAGAACACTGCTCCATTTCTCACTGTAAACTTGTTTAAATCTCGCAAGCGTGTTACAATCCTCCAATAGAAATGTAGGAATTTGCTGCTACTCAGTAGTTGGGGTGGGTTTAAAGTATTCTGAATGAATCAATGCGACATTCAAGTTAAGAAGGAGGGACATTGTCCAACTGCACTGGGAATTTGTATTTTTTTTGTAGGTTATTTCATTTTTTTTTTCACAGGGAAAGGGGTCAAGTCAACGTGACTTGCGTACCCATTTCCAGTGTTTTTCCGGCGTTTATTTGATATACACCGATTTCATTTTTTTTGTATTGGGGGTGTTTTATCGTTTTTTGTCGGTTAAAACCAAAAATCAGAAGCCCTGCAAAGATTTATGGAAAATTGGGACATCATAAAAATTGCCTAAAAAAGAGCATCAGTATCCCAGCCATGAAATCCAGGCCCATCCTGTCAAACGTCTCAGAGGACAACTACAGTAACACTTGGTCTATCTGTGATTGGAAGCCCAAACTCAAACAACAAATACTGATTTCACGTAATAACAGTAAGAACATTTACAATGATCCCATCAGTGATCAAGTTGGGTCTTAAAGGATCCTAATGATTCCAATACCCTCGCTACTCTCTGTGTATTAAAGTGTCTCCTACCCTCCGTCTCCACTTAGTTACAAGCTGTGTCCCTTGGTCCCAGTTTCTGACTCTGGAGCAAGCTATCACCCAGAACAGCGCGCAGAAAGTTTCAGAAGATAGATTTAGGGGTTAATGAGACACAGTAATCCGTCACATATCCACCCTAGCCATTTATCTGCCATGATCAATCTCTTCAGCAACGTTTGTTATTTAACAGAGAAGATTAATTCAGAGATTGTAGATCCTACCAAAGTTTGCGTACACTGTGTTCTATGTGCTCTGTGCGATGCCATTGCTGGTAGTGTCACCTGAGCTGTTCAGTGTGTTGATGTGTAAATAAATCCTCTTTGCCTGCAGGGCGTATCAACTTCAACCTCCGTCTCGATCTCCTGCCTGTAACTCAGCAGCAAATGCATGCACCCACGTGGCAGACGGCTACCCTGTCACAAGCATTAACACCCTGTATTCTGTTTATAACTAGGTGCCACATTTGTTGTGTCTAACGATAAATATTTATGCTATAGATTTGTAACTTTTGAATATTGGAATCAATAACATAGCAATTGCAGGCATCCAATTAGTTTCCTTACACAGATCATCTCCAGTTATCAAGGTACTTTTAATAAGAACGCCCATCCCAAATAAATGAGCCACACCCTGTGCATGCAGAATCTCGTAGCACATCACCTGCAGCAGCTGAACCTGGAGTGTGGTACAATACCACATGCTAACAGGATATGTTAGGGCTTGTAGCGGTAGTCTAGCCCCAGAAAAGCTTTTTACATTTCTAACAAGGGTGAAGTCACTTCCTCAATGGAGAAATCCCTGCATCATGTGGCCCCTGGAGCCATCATGTGGAGACTGCTTTTCGTCGGCGAAGAGAGGAAATACGGGTGCCTGACTCACTGCTGATCGTGTGATTGGGAAAGGGCTGTCAAAAAATTGCACAAGATATTGCAGATTGGAAATACAAGGTGTTTAAATATTATCAGCTCGAAACTTCATAGATTGTGCTATGCAGTTCCTTACAGTAGGGTTTTATAGTTCCAAGATCGGTGTGGGATTACTTTTGAAATACAGCACAAGCTGGGCATGTTCACAGAGACTTCAGCCTGTGACTGACTTCTTGAATGCAGCGCTGAATCCCTGGGGTATAAGTACTGTAACTGCAAACTGGTAAGTCATGATTACACACGTTCACAGAATTTGGAATGATTTAGGCATGCACATAAACCCTTCGGTATCCCAACCAAGAACTTTTTAACCCTCAAGAACTTGGGTTAAGGAATGTCCATACCAAGTTTAAGAACAATCGGATGAGCAATTCAAATCTTCATTACTAGGGATATTTAGCGGAGGATGTATGATAATGTTGAGTGGCTGTTAAGGAACTAATGGGGGGTAAACAGTTAAAAGGGCCTGGAATGGGATTTAGGGATTTGGCAGTGCCCATACTTTTATGTAGGCCTAATGCTAATTGCATGTTGACCTTTACAGTGTGATGTGATCCACCTTCCCCATTTTAAACAGCTTGACATTAGCACACAACTTCCCCTTTCCCTGTGGTTAACTCGCGCCCTACACAAAACACAGCACTGCTTTTCCACACTTTCAATGCAAAAACAAAACCTTCACGCTCTGAATCAAGCAGTCATCATGAGGTTTCTTTTCTGGTAAAAAGCTGTGCATCACAATCATGTTTGAAATGTTTAATAAAATGTGATTCCTGGAAATGTTTAGAAAAAATCTCACAACTCACCCTCCTGTGCATTCTGCTCCACACGACAGCAGGCATTGATGGGCATCCAGTTTGTTTACATTCCCCAAAGAAATGTTTCAGCAGCAGTCCCTCAAGCTGCCTCCCTTATTGAAGTAATACTAAAAGAAACCAATTCAATTCCAAACATTTGGACTAAAAGTCTCTCTCAATGTCTTTACTTTCACTCCATCACCTAAACAGACACGTTTCTGTCACCATATGCATATCCAGCATGGGCTTTTAAGGGCTACAACCTTATGTACAAACTATTTTTAAAACTGTATACAGGATACTTTTAAGAAAGTAGTACAGTATCCCCCCTCCTATTAAAAAATAAAGGCCCTTCATATATACTCAATTAAACTACTGTATTGAGCAAACCTCTGCCAAATTCCCTGCACCCTGAACTATAATAAAGTTGCTGCAGTTCATTTGTTGCTATCTGACAGAGTCGCAGAACCATCCCTGGCTCGCCTCTGCAGCATGCCAGCTAGGTTGAAGGCTGACGCCATCACCCTACTTTAAATAGATTTCTGGACGGAGCCCTGAAACCGCACAACAGAGAGAGCGAGAGACGTTTTCAAAACACACAGGAATCCAGAACCTGGATTTTATGACTTCACGCCTGAGCGGCCGTTCACACGCACAGAGTACTGAAGGTAATGCGTTTAACCAAGCAGATCAACCGGCAGGCAGCCTCTCCACTGGAGTATCCCGCCCAGTAATGCTAGCTGTTTGGAAGGGACTAAATAAAAAAAATAATATGTTAGGCTGCCAGGATTTGTAGATATTAAAGTATGCATTGTAACAGAGATACAAAAAACAGCAACAACTATGTAAATATACATGCAACAAGAATATCAATAACACTGTAAAGTCTGTCAGTAACATGACCTACATTCACAGTGTGTGTAAGTCCACACAACGTCTCAGCGAATCGGACCGGTTTCAGGCTGCAAATCTACATTTAATAGATGAAATGCTTAAACCTTTTAATGAATATCATTATTTTTATCGATAGCCAGTTACAGGTCAATATACTATAAACTGTGGACTTTAGAAAATCATTAGTAAATTAGAAGTTTAGTATTTTAATTTCCGGTTATACGTTTGAACCTTTACAGCCTTACTCCAGAGATATAGAAATACTTCTTCAATCGCAGATTCAGTATTAAGGTAAACCCTGGTGTATCCTGCAAACCATCACAGCACCCCGTTCATGTCAGTAAATTCCACCAGCGGTAAGAGAATGCGTGGCTTCAACTGTGGTTAGGTAATGCTTCAGGCAAACTCTGTACGGTATTAAGGCCTTGACAATTTTTTTTTTCCATTTTGCTTAGCGCATATTCTGCATTGTGATTGCTTCAATCACAAGTGCATTGCTACAATCTAAGTATATAATGTAGCCAGGACAATGTGGTGTAAACCCTGCCCTCCTTTGATTATGTAAACATTGCAGGACAGCAGACAGTCAGGCCACAGTTTAATACCTTAACGGAGACTGTACATGCAGATAGATCCGCCATTCAGCTTTCAGAAGCATACCACCTGTTACCAGATATGAGAACAAACAGAACTGGGATAGACACTTGTGGAGAACTTGAAGCTGACTGTTAGAGAAATAGCCAGACAAACAAGTACTGGGATCCAAAAAAAAATCTTTACCTCCCTGCTTCTCATTTTTTTTTGCTTTCTATTTATTTTCTTTTTATTCTCAGCTTTTTTTCCCCCGTTTCCATACCATGAATCATATACACCATATTCTGCAGTCCTGCAATCCCAAACAAACGATTTGTTAAGAGCAAAACAACAACAGCTAATGCTATCTTCTTTAAAAACAGTTTCATGAATAGCAAACTTCTTTTATTTTTACCATGTCGTGTAGAAAATAGTATAAAACACAGGTTGATACACTTTGCAAAAATGTATTCAAATATCAGGGATGGAAATAAGATTCCTATTGCATAGCTGTTTCCTCCATTCCAGGTTTTACTATGAGCTTGAAGAGACACAGTCTATAGGTACAGTAACAAGCTCAGATGTGCTGTCTTAAACTCATAGTGAAACCAGGAATGGATCAAACTGCTATGCAGTGGTAGTCATGGGTGAAAGAGTTCATGGATGGCTGCAAAAATCCAGCCTAGCAGCTATGTATGCAGAGTAGGCAGGTAACAGCACGTCAAGACAGGCTGCTGGGCTCGGAGGGAAGAGTGGAATGGAGTTCACATGAGTGTGCAACACAGCAGGGCTTGTTATTCAGGAACAAGTGTGCATCAACAACATCCAGTTACCTACTGCAAGAGCTTCAAAAGAAATTCACATACTGAACTGGATTTAAAGTGCTGCCACCTCTTCAGAACACCTGCTACTGCACTAGAAAAACAACATATTATTATAATAATTATTAATATGATCATTTACAATGCACCAAGTTTAGAACAATATTTACAATTTTACAGTAGATTACATCGTCAGATTTATAGAGCATATAGGAGGGATAAACTCCCATCAAGGCACTAAACAAACTGGATAAAAAAAACACTACATTCAAGTGGAAAATCTACAAGGATAACAAATAGGAGCACTTTAATTTAAGTTAGCGTGTGCTAATAAAATAAGGTTTTTAGAAAAGGTTTGGTTTATGCTTATGTTTTATGGGATTTTTGAAATTACTCAAAAAAAGAGGTCTGCAGACCTGGAGTCTGCTCCCTTGCTGAATGGCAGTGTATGAACGTACTTAATTCTGCCCCCTCTTACTGTAGGAATGTACTCTAGGGATTAGAGTAAGAATTTGATGCTGGCACCATAGTGTTCACTACCAACCCCCACCTCCAAATAATAAATACAAGAACACAATCATTTTTTTTCCCCCACATGGAGTATCATCTAAACTTGTATGGCTGGTTTCACAGACCACGATTTGCACTAACATTGGACTATTAAATGTTACCTGGAGTATGGTCACCCAAGATTAGTGCTAATCAGTATCTGTGAAACTAATCTTACATTTCTAAACTTTGCTTGTGCAACACACAATACCAAAACCAAAAATCAAACAGCTTGCTGAGGAAAATACAGAACAAAATGAGAAGGCTAAACCACAGTGACTTTGCAACTACTGGTATGTGTCCAGAAAATGACATTTTATCTTACAGTAACAAAGACACCACTAGGCATTTCTCACTGAGATTCAGATTTGTGTATTACATTTTAGTATGATACACCTTGTTTCAATACACAATGACAATTTGCTGCACATCCTAAGGGTGAAAAACTCACATGGCAAGTTTGACATAAGGTATTGGAGAAGTCTTTCTCCCCGGCTCGCCACCACCTCCCTTCTGGTGGATCAGTGTCTTCCATCCCCAGCCTTGGCTGACTGTCCGTTCGGAGGTTGCACCTCAATTGAGGGTTGCTCCTGCTGGACCATGAAGTTCAGATCCTGGGCCAAACAGTTTAATCATCCCACACTACGTTTCATACTGCATCTAGCAATACTGTGCCTTGATCTTTGAACAACTGTAGCAACCCAGCAGCCAGCAAGCCCTGTGGTTTACATAACAGATTGTAATTAACTCCAAGTTGTAAAATAATAGAGCATTCGATTGCTCCGCTGGGTCTTCTGCAGATACATGACTAGTATTAAAACATAATTATCTTTATAATAATGAAAACATAAAACGAAGAGGAAATTGCCTGAAATGGCCAAGCAAAATATTACTTATTGTATTTGGCAAACTTGAGGCACCAATTTAAGCTTATTTGCTCAAATTGAACCCATTTGTAGGAAATGGAGGAATAGTAGATGTAATAGTATTTTCACTTATAATCCAGTCTTTGGGGTTTAACTGGAGGGCTCAGTGCCCGGTTTGAGGAGGTCCATTATTGGATGCCAAAGAACACAGTTAAAAGTCAGCAGGGTGCTTTATCTGCTAACCCTTGGTTGATCTCAGGTGAATGCTATTAGCATTATTTTTTTCAGGAAGCCCCCTTTGAAGTTACAAAACCCGGACAAATCCAGAATTTCAAGTGCATATTCTTCAGTTGATTATTGTCATATGTTGATTCAGACAAGCCTGCTTTCTGCTGCCTCTACTCACACAGTACAAGGAATAAAAATGAAATGCACATCAACAGCAAAGACTGATGATGCCACCACAGTCGTGATAATATTTTATACACACCTTGTGTACGTATTAGGTTATTAATCAGCTGCTAATTTATCTGCCTGATTCAGTGTAAATAAGTTTAGTGGCTGACTTTTACTGTTGGTTGACAACAGGGTTACTATAGGACTCCATGTATACTTGCACAGTTTGTGCCAGTTCAGGCTTTTCAACTCACACCCCAGTTCACTCAGGTATGTTTTACCTGTATCAGGTAACTTTCAAAGCACAACTACACTTACCAGAATGCATTGGGGTATGAGCTGAAGAGCCTAAACTGTCCTCATGTACAGAGTCATAAGAATTAGTTGACACAAAACAAACAAGCGAAATACACAAACAGGGACGCTGAAGGTATACCCCACGGGTGTATCGTCAAAGGCCACCTGTTTAGACCTTACAGAAGAGCAAGTGCTACGAGTATATCGAAGGGATAAAGCTACGAAATTGTATTTATGTGACAAACTAAAGCCCCTTTCACACTGGCATGCTCTACCCGGGTCAGAACCTACCCGGGCCTGGACCCGGCGTCATGCGGGTCGGGTAGGTGATTTCATACTGCTTTTGATAAAGCAGGGTTGACCTGGGTCACAGACGCAAACAATGTGCGTATCAGTGCCCCCGAAGCAGCTTGTTACAGACGCTTCCATCCAAGCTTCTCTGGATCGAACCGTCGGCCCAAATGTTGATTAGAGCAACAAAAATATGGCTAAACAGAATAAACAAAAATGTTCCTTGCAGAAGTGAAACCGTCAGGCAGGCGTGGCTGTTTGTGATTTTGTCCGCCGTCATGCATTTTGTCTCGCTCAACCCGGGTCAAAGTGTGTTGACCCACATCCTGAGGTGGGTCGCTGGGACCCGGGTTAACCCGGGTACGAACCAGGTACATGGTTTCACACTACGCGAGATTGTGACCCGGGCAGCCAGATCCTGGATAGGAGTGCCAGTGTGAAAGGGGCTTTAGAGGATTTAGGTCTTGCATTGCCAGTATCACTCGCAGCTTTGTCATTCTTTGCCACCAGTTGTTTATATGATATATGTTATCGTATTATACACTCAAGTGTTATTAGGTTTCATAAAGTGGGTTCATGAAACTACAATTTTATTAATAAATTATTATAATAATAATAATAATAATAATAATAATAATAATAATAATAATAATAATAATAATAATAACATACATTTACAAAATTACATTAAAATAAGCTCTCTAACTTTTTTTTCTCGTTGTCCTGACGTACTTGTTTTATTATTGTGTTCTATTAAATGTATCTTCTCTTCTTTGTCCGTATCTCCTGAAACACACGCCTGTTTTGTTTTTCTCTCCTTCTTTACTACCTTTCAATCGCACCTGCGATGATGAGCAATCACCCAGCTGGGTGCCCGATGATGCTGCTGAGGGACACTGGTATACCGACGCTTAACTTTCCAGCTTCACCCTCCATGTACGCGTAAAAATCAAACTAGAGACCTGAACCAAAACACACGGCCGCTGAAACGTGTTTCACAAACCATCCCGTGAAAGGGGCTATAAATAACTGTGTAGTATTATTTATATATTGCACTGCGCCAACAGCAAGTTAAGGACAGAACCGCCGCAGCCATATTATCACTGGCTCCTGAACCTTCAATCTGGCAAAGCTCTGAAACATCATTATAAAGTTAACTATTGTTTTAAAATAACTACTAGTCCAGGTAACTATAGTTATGTATTGCGAGAAGTTTTTAAAATGTGTTACCAATACAGTACATATAATGTAATGCGCAGAAAGCGGTTCTGTATGAAACGTGTTCTACGTTATTTTTTTTTATTTTTTATTTTTTATTTTTTTTTCCGTTCACGCCTCTGTCCTGTAATTACACTGTTCCGTAGAAACGTTCACTGTACCGTAAGCTATACCTACCGACAATGGCCTTATTCTTAAAAAGTCAAAACTGAAGCTGAAACGAACCCCCTATATATACATCTGAATCGTACTGTATTGTAATTGTAAAACTCTTACCCAGCTGAAGGTCAGAAAGTACAAAGTTTTGTACAAGTTCGCTGCACTTGATTTTTTTTCCGGTGAGATTTTTGTTTCCTTGTCCGGTAGTTATAGTTCTGTCTTTGTCGGTCTAAAATATAAATAAAAAGGCGTGTAATACCAGATCCGTTTCCCAAGTTCACAGTCGTGTTTGTTTTCCTTGGGCTCTGCGTGATGTGATTATGCAGCGCTGCTTGTGTTTTTAGTCACCTGTGCTCTCTTGTGACAGCAGGGCCACCAGTCACAAAGGATTATGGGGAATGTAGTTTTTTTTGTACAGTAATTAGCGGCCTGGCAGTGAAGCGGCGGGGTCTGATGATTTACAGATAAGGCACTACGTTTTCATTGTATCAATTCCGTATGATATTAAAGGTGACACCTAGAAAAATATACTGCATTGAGGGAAGCAAATGTATATTTTTTAACAGTATTATTTCTGGGTGTATAGTAATTGTTTGAAATTATTTTATTGTTGTATTGTTATTGTACATTTGTCACCTCCAACGTGTTCATTACATCATGACATGGATGGATGAAACTAATATGCAATATTTCCATCCCTGCTTTTTTTTAAAAACTTGATGTGATAGGTGCATGCAAACAATACTGTACAAGATCATTGGCAGAAATCCGCTGCCACCAGCTATACTGCAGGTCCTGTATACTACTGTGAGACAGCTGGTGGTTAACTACAGGATGACTCAAGGGCAGCCAAGCTTGGACACCATCCTGGGAAGTGGCGGTGATGAGCTAAAACTTTATTATAATAATAATAATAATCCCGAGTGAGCCACCACCCTTACTCTACTTGTCATGGTATTTTATGACGAAGTGATAGTCAGGAATGATGGAGTCTAAAACATTTCAAAGCTTGAGTGCAAAGTTTGCCATCCATTTATAGCAAGAAACAGCTCAGATTTTACCCTAGTAACAGTAGATACCAAATGTGTTTCTATTAGCACTATTAAAAGTAAGCAGGCATTTCAATCCTTACAGCTAAATGGAAGCAAACAAATTGAAAAAAAAAAACAGGCACATTAGCAGCTGGTGTTGTACTGTCTCTCTGTGTGTAGTAGGTCAAGATTAACTAGATTTTATCAACAATGTTAATCGCTTGTTCAAATATTGGTTAATCTAGAGTGTGTGTACCACTTCAAATATAGGTCACTACCGTTTATTGATTTGTTTTTTCCTCCTCATTAAACCCAGCCTTTTTGTGACAACGCATTACTGCCTGAAACACTCTGCCCTAGAAAAAGCAAGTTATAATGTGCCACTGAAAACCAGTAATCAGAGCAGATTCTAATCCGTGCACAGAGAGGCTGATGTGTTTAAAATACTATTAGACCTGGGTGTTTATGGCACATGATGTATGAATGCTTTCATCACTGCGTAACTCTACTCAAAACAGGATCGGTAATAATCAGACTGTAAATCCAGTCTAAAGATCGCAATTCACTTTAGTAGTAAAATGCTGTTTTTTTTCAACCTGTAGCAAGTCATTTTTAAACTGAAAAAACGAAGGTGACAGAAAAATGTTGAATATTGTTTTTGGAAGTATTGTCTGTAGTTGTCTCATTTACACCACAAGAGGGCGTATTCACCCAAGCGATGCAAGTAACATCAGCAATTGCCTTGTAGAAGATGTGTGCAAGTCACCATTTCTTACTTTTCAGATTTTTTTTAATTTTGTATTTTAATGTATTTTATTTTTTTTATTTTACATCCAACCTAGTAGTTTGTATTGAAATGTACATTGTATTCAAAACTGCACAGTACAAACTAAGAACAGGACTGATTTTATTATGTTGCATACCGGTATGATTTACATTTGTTTATTTCTGTATAAATAATACATGAAGTGAAAACCCTTTATTTTTCCATGCTTTGTGCTCTTTCCAGTTTTTAATCAATGTTCCCTGTAAATGAATTGCCCTGAGTTAGGTTTGCCTTTGAATGATTGGAACTTATTATCCACGGGGAGGAAGGGGCAGATGTGTGTCAGTTCAACTGCCAAAACCATTTAAAACGATACATTAGGCATCTTGCCTCAGGGTTGTCTTTTAATTCTCTTCTTATTTTAGAATGTAGCCTTCCTGCTTTCATTACTTTTTTATTTTTAAAAAGAGGACAATTGCATCAGTTAAATAAAGTGTCCTTCAGTCTGTTAAAGGATACTATTAGAATTGGGGAGCTATGCATTTTTTCATTGATTACCACTGCTTTATCAGCAGGGTTGGGGTCAATTCCTTTTTCATTCCCGTTCCCTTTGAATCAATTTCAACAATTTCATTGATCACAAGTGCAGTTTGCAGTATTAAAACGAGCTTCTTACAGTTACTTAAATTGAAGTCACTTTTAATCAATACAATTGACTTCAAATGAAAGCAGTTGAACAATCACAACAATGATTATATCTGTAAAATATCAATGCCACTTCCTTTGAAGTAATTGGAAATGGAACTGGAATTGACCCAACCCTGTTGGCCAGTCTAGAACACAATGGAGGAGTACTCCACGTCCTCTGTTTGCGGATAGGGCTGGTCGCTGCTCTCTCTGGGCTGCATGTTGGCGTAGCTGCCCTCTGCTGGTGAAGCCGGAGAATGCAGCGTCAGAACTGCATATGTGATGTCGTCTATCACAGTCTCGGTTCTGCTAGAAAACTACAAAACAACACAAAGCTGGCTTGTCATTACAAAACACTCTGATCTGATGGTTCCATTCAGGAGATAAACTTTGTATCTCAATCTCCATTGTTTGTTGAGGCCCGATTTCTTGCATCAATGAAAATATTTCATTGTCATATGTCTAAATTCACTTTTGTAATGGGTGTTCATATGTGCTTTGTCACACGAAAGAGGGTATGTCGGGATACATATTTATACGTTATACTTAAAGTATGATTTTTACTATGCTTAACTATACTTTGCTAATCTTTTATAAGGCAGGACTGATCGGACTTGCTCATCCCTGAATTAGGGTGAGAAGGGGCAGTTAAATTTAGGGACGTAATTTGACTAAAGGCCTGTGAGTTTCAAAGAACAATAAACTGGCAAATGTGAGCTTGCCAATAGTTAAGATTTTGGATTCCAAAAAAAATAAAAAAAATCAAACCTTACCTTGCACATCGTAATGAAGTCCTGGGGAGGAGGGGAAACAGTTTCTGTATTGCCTTATAAAAAGAACCAGCCAAAGAAAATATAATAAGTGCCCGTTACAATGTCCAACTAATTATGTTGAATTTAGAACAACGCCTTGCCTGAGTGCTCTGGTCTCAAATGCAATTAACCACCGTTTTCAATGCATGAGGTCATTTTTGGAGAGAACCCACAGTTTACCATTACAAATGGGACCCAAAACCTTTATAGAGTTTCTCTGTGATGTAATTCTAATAAAGCACACACTGGGAGCCCAGGCCAGCGGAGCAAGCGAGTTCCTTTACATTGCAACCCTTTATATAAGTTACTAATGCTCTGATACAAAACGTTCCTGTATCCTGATCTCATATCCGTGCTTAATTTAAAAGGGGTAGGGTTTAATTATGGTGTACCCTTCTGATTGATTCACCTTTTGTATTTTGATTTAGAGCCCTGTTCACAAAACTGCTTGTGAGTTGTTTACTGTGAAGACTGATTTTTGTTTTGTTGTTTGAAATTCTATTGCTTTAACAGTTGTCTGTTATTTGATATGTAGTACTGTTGTGTAGCTTCTTAGGCACAAGCAATAACTATAGTGTTTAAAAAAAAATACATATATATATATATATATATATATATATAATTTTTGAAAAATAACAAGTTGACTACACTGTTTGACTTTTCTTTCTACTTGGCTGAAGGGCTTTTGTCCAAAACGTTCTGAAATAAATCCATTTTGAATTATTGAAACCTTTGGTGTACATTTTTGTACACTGCAGTTATACCTCCTCGTACCTAGTACTGATATATATATATATATATATATGGTCTAGTTGTTTCTTTTGTATCATATCATGTGTATATATGAATTTCATGTGGCAGCTTACCCACTTCCCTTGCTTTCCTGAGTCTCCTAATGGCAATGGCAAAGACCACAAGGAATGGAACGAGCACGACCGTGGCTACAAGCAGGGGGATGATATTCCAGAGACTGATGTTGCTGAATAACAGAACAAACCAACACACACCACTAATGAGCAGCTCTAACACCAGCAACACAAAGACTTTTACATTGAGGGAATGGCAGCTGTCATACGGACCACCCATGCCTTGCTCTTATTTAAAGAAAGGTATTTTGAAACCCATAATAACTCATAGGCTTGGTGAATAAGCAGAAGAAGGTTGTTTAGATTTGAATCACACACATAAGAGGTCACCTTCCTTATTTTAACTGCACTGGTCAGGAGCTCATGATAACTGCTTCATTGTTAAGCGTGTTCAATAGCTGAGTCACAGCTCTGAGGGGAGCTGCTCGGAAATCATGCTTCACATTTGTTTAACCTCTTCAGTGCATACTCTTCCTCTTACCTGTTCTGTTCAGGGGCAGACTCAGCAGTGAGGTTAACTGGAGGAGCATGTTCTCTGGGAACACCTGAAGGAATTCCTGCTGTAAAAAATGAAACTCCATCTTTAGTACATGACTCGGTAAACCGGTGATGCGTTCTAATGTGGCGTGGGGTTGGAGTCCTAGATGGCTTATTGTATTGAGCAGCCTTTAATAATTTGAACACTAGCCCCCTAAAACACATGTGCCCCCTGAGCACACTACAATACTGAGCGCTAATGTTACGTTCCCTTGTCAATGTGTTATTGTGGTATACCATGGTACAATCATAGCAAAGTGTAGAAAACCATAGTAAAAGTATGGTCATGTATAAAGAAGTATGGTAAAGCATTGTCAACATTGTTTAGCGTAGTAAAACCCAGTCAATTCATATGCATAAGAAAAGGCAATGTTATCTGTAAAACTACCCTGCAAATTAGGGCTAGAGCTAGGATTAGGGTTAGGTAAGGGATTTAGTTAGTGGTATGTAGAATAGATGATCTTTGGGGTATTTTTTGGGGGTATAAATGTTATCTCGATTCTTAAGAAAATCCTATTTTGGAGGAAGAAGATGGGTTACCTTTCAAAACTCGAAGAAGGATTCTTTCCGCAATGTATGTTATATTTAGACTGCCTTCTAGAGTCCAGATTCCACACCAGTATTCCCCGGAGTCCCTTTCGGACAGGTGTCCCAAGATACACCGATAGTCTAACCTTACTGCCTGTCACATGTGCAGAACCACTCACTGTGGGCTCACATGTGTGTTCACTTGTCAGTTTACAGCACGCTAGGGTCGGAGGTCTAAGAGCCGTACTGTATTCGCATACGATATGGACTCCTTGTCCTTCCATGCCATTGATCACCCTGTACGGGGCTTCTGATCCGGAACCTGTTACACACAGCATTCATTGAAATACCTGGAGACACTTTATATTACCTACACTGTGGTACCACAGTCATTACACATATGATTGAGGTGAAAACATGTTGATAGTTATTAAACTGTATTTACACATGGGGGGTTGTATTTACAGTGTAAATACTATGTAACTACACGTGCAATTACTGTGTAACTACAGTGTAGTTAGACAGTTAATTTAAAGTAGTATCAAATATAGGTTCACACAAATTCCACGAATAAGCATTTAACAGGTTATTACATATGTGGATGTGTTATTCATATTCATATCATTCTTTTGACATGCTGCCATACATATATGTTTGTGTTATAAAAATATTAGAACACTTCATAAAATGCCTAAGTTACATTCTTTATGCCAATAATCACATGGAATACATGTTTACGACAACTGCATGTAATTTATGTTTTAGTTGTTAAAATTGCACAAGAGGTCAAGAAAATGCTGTTGAAATATGAAATCGTGTTACTAAACAAATCACCAATACAGAGAGAGAGAGAGAGAGAGAGAGAGAGAGAGAGAGAGAACTAATTATTTGACCCAAATATAAGTTCGTTCTTACCTGCTAAATAGAGCAAAAATAAAAATGTGGCAAAAAGCATCATGAAATGCTGAAGTGAAGTGAAACTGGCAGTGCAGAGCCCCTCTATCTCAATTGCCAACCCTTCCTGTTGCTGAGTGTGAATAGCAAGATTGGGAAAAAGGGGAAACGTTCACTTTGACAGGACAAAAAAAATAAATAAAGTTGACGCACAGCAACATCACCAGCAATGGTCTGCAACTAAAACAGTACATTCATCAAACTGCACTCTTCAGACAATCAAAGGTGTGCCAATGTGAAGGGGTGTCCACTCTCGACAGCATGGTCACAGGAGTTTTCACTGCTGCCCCCTTCCTCTCCATCAATCCCCACCACAACGCAGGCCAAAACTATTATGTTTATTATTAACTTTTATTAACTTTATTAACTTTAAAACTTCATTTATTATAACATGTGCATACAAGACCTAGGATTGTTATTATTACTGTAGGAGAGACTCGCTGGAACTGGTTAGTTCTGTCTTCTTTAACGGTAAAGGAAGCTCTGATATTCTACTTTCAGTTGATGTTTAATGTGATTTGAACACCACAGTTGCCATGCAGTATCATCCTAATAGCTACAAAACGAGGAATGGTTTCCCACCACTGTGTAGCTGAATTTAGTGGCTCTAATTATACGTGAAAAGGACTGTAATTACCATGGGCATTCCCTTTGTGTTTAAGGATGAAATTAGTAATTCTCCACTTTTAGAGCCTTTACCCCCATTTACAAACTTCGGAAAATGAAAAGCTAAGCGGGTCACGAAAAAGTCAACAGAAATGTCATATCAGACCCCAGAAGAAAGCTAGTTCAGTTGGTAATATAGAGAAGGCAGTCTCAGAACTCCTATCGGGGTATAGCGTGTTTTCCAAAGTGCTGATAAATGACTCATACTCTGGGAAGTATTAAATGCTGAATCACAGTGGGTGGGTAATTCCCAGATCAAACAGTATAATAATCTACTGGACAGTAAACTTCTTTTGCATCACTTTCATGTTAGAGAGGTCAATCTGGCAATCTTGCAGATGGCTGTAGTCGCTGTGAGTCTGAATACAAACCAGGAGGCTGGGGGTCGGAATCTCTAGATGCTTTATGTAAGGTGACAGCAGCTGAACTCAAACCACATCCCATCTGTTATACTTTCATTCTGCTGCTCTTGTGTATTGTAGAGAGTAATCTGCTGAGAAGGACAGTACAACCACACAAGAGGAGAGTGGGCTGTTAGGAGTATGAGATACAGTAGGGGAAACAAAAGCAATTTACCTACAGTGATGCAAACCAAGAACAGAAATACATATCTACTGGAACCAAGCTGAACCAAGACTAGTTTTCAAGTGTTATTTATTTAATTTTTAATATTGTGCTTGATCTGGCTGTCCTATGCAGTCTTGTTTTTAGTATATAGGTTGTGTTAAAAAAACAAAAACAACAGCAAGTTCTCTGTGGGTCCAAGCTCCATCCCACTGTGAGATCATGGACCATTTGTTATGCAGACAAGTTAACAATATTTTTACATAACGTACAGCTATGTATACATTCTAACAGAGCCAGTCTCATTTATAAATATACAGTCCGAGATTAAATAAGCGATCACTAAGATCTAGCAACTAACTCTTCCACTCGTGAATGTACAATCAACCACTGAAAACTTGAGTTTTGTTTGTGCAGAACATGTTCTAGCTAAACATCAAGCAAGCTACTTAGTGCAGTATACTGTACTTGAGTCTTTCAGAAAAGTTACTTTTGTCAAACACTGTACCTTTTAAGGTCCAGCGTTGTATTAGACATGCAGATAAAAAAAAACTGTACTAAATACCACTTGATTTAGTAAAATACCAAGTTGACTTCAGTACAGATTTACCTGTTTCTGAGACCACTATATGTCTTCTGTTTCTAAACGGCATGAAATAAAGCAAAGTACATCTGCATTACTTTTTTTTATTAAAAACAAACTTACAAAAACAATAGTTAATAAAGCTCATGAATGCATGGGCTGTTGTCTACACTTTCAGAATAACTTAGATATTAAAAGAGTTGGGTTCTAGAACGAGTGAAGCTGTTTATGAATGTGGTTTGATTGCTTTGTTTCATTTTTATATCTGATACACAATGCACTCAAAAGGCTTACGTTTAGTGAAGTACAGTTCTGAAGGCACTTGGCCTTTAGCAGAGAAGGTTTTCAAGAGAAAACAAGTTTGTCGTTTCTTAGAAAATAGAAGTGATGTGCGGTTTAGATGACGATGGATTTCAGATGTCGGAAACACATGATGAGGTCCATTGGAATGGGAGGCTGAACTGCATTCCCATCCATCCTCAGGTAGCGCAGACGAGGGACGTGATCCTCGTTACTCATATCGATGGTCATGATAGGATATGGGCAGAGCTCTGTGCCATTGATGCCTGCAAAGAAAAACAAAACCGTGTTCAACTTTTTCATAGGACTAAAATAACATCAGCCTGGCATACGGCTGTGCAAATATTAAAATTCTTCTGGTTTATATATATATATATAAAAAAAGTTTTATGAAAAAAGTGGTAAAGAAAAAGCAGTAAATGTAAAAACTTTGAGGAACGAAGTCAAGTAGACACATTTTCAGCTAGTGAGCTCCTCAATTACACTAGGTAACAGAATGTATATTGGAATTTAGCCTGGACATTTGAAACAGACTCATAGCATGCCCACAAAGTACATCACACCTTGGTTTAACTACTTAACAGTAAAATGACACCAGAAGGCTTAAGACTCCAGAAGACTCCACTGTGACCCTACAGTACAACTTCATTCACTAGGACAGTTGGTGGTACTTGGAGATCCAAGTACTGACCAAAATACAAATTAACTTTTACATTGTTAGCAAGAACATCCCATAGGCAAGGAAAAGCCTTACAAACTTACTTTCGATATTATTGTGGTTGAGATACAACTGCTCCAACTTGGAATTAAAAATGGGAACACTGTTGAGTTTATTGTGGGCAAGGTGAAGATCCAACAGAGTGGAGATGTTAAAAATCCTCTTGGGCACCCCTTTGTCGGTCAGCTGATTGTAATTAAGCCTGACAAAGGTCAGGTTTGGGAACTCTTTGAAATAATCTTTGGGAATGTCCTCAATGTTATTCCGATCCAGGAACAGCTGGTAGATATTATGTGGCACGTGCTGCGGCATCTTTCTCAGAATGTTGTGTGCCAGGTTCAGCTGAACCAAGTTCTTGAGGCCCTTGAAGATGTTTTTGCCCAGGTCGCTGTCACTCAGCTTGTTATGGTGAAGGTCAAGCATGGCCAGGTTCTCCAGCTTATTAAACACTCCGGCAGGGATCTTGGAGATCTGGTTCCTGCTCAGACGAAGCTGCTCCAGGTTGGGAGGTAGGAAATTGGGCACCTCTTGGAGATTGTTCTTGTCCATGTACAAGAAGAGAAGGTTCTGCAGCTTCTCAAAGACCTGGCGGTCCACCTTCTTGATCCGGTTGTTGTCCATGTTAACCCATTTCAGCCCGGTAGCATTCTTGAAGGCTTCTTCTGTCACCTCGTCTATGTAGTTGTTTTGGAGGTAGAGATAGTGAGCCCTGGGTGGGATGATGGGGATCTTCCTCAGGTTGCGTCTGTCACAGTAGAGGGTGCTGGGGAAATCCGAGGGACAGTAGCACTCCTTGGGGCAGTCTTCAAAGATGGAAGGAGGACCCAAAATGGGCGGAGGGAAGTCAGTCGGCTCTTGCGGCTCTGGTTGTGGTGCTGGTCTCCTCTGTGGTGGGGTTGGTCTAGGAGGTTTTCGTCTCTGACCACGCACCACAGCAATCAGAAGAAGGCTGAGAAGGAGGAAATATCCTAGATGGGCTCTCATGATACTGGATCCTGTGCAGGAAAACGAAAAGGAATGATAAGCAATGGGTGGGGAGAACAAAGTGCATATCTTGAAATGTAACGTGCAAACCCTATTACAAATACATACGTCTATAAAGATATTATCCCAGTGTGCCCTTTAGGAGGTCTTGGTTAAGTGTTGTTTAGGCTTGGAAAAGACCATCTACCTAACATTTGGAATTAACTGCTGGATAAAGATGTCAACACTGGAGAAATATACTTATGAAATATAAAATATGAAAATCTGTTTGGACTGTGTTCTCAATGAATGAACTGTCCAAGGCAGGGGCTAACAGCCAAAGCCTGAATTCATCTTTCTATAACGAAGAAAGAACTGGCTACAAATCAGAACATGGATAATTGTTTTTGATAACAGTATCTGAAATGCCACCATCACATTATTAATAAAGCACTATTCATTAATATGTTTTTATGTTACAAGTTATGTGTTCTGTGCTGCAATCAGACATCTGGAAATGAGAGTCTCGGAGAATAATCAGAGTTAAGCCTGATTGAAATAAATAAATAAAACAGAAGGTGCTGCTCCTGCTTTGCTGTACAATAAGCTCACTGCAGTGAGATGCATTTGCAGGAGGGTTCATGCTTTGTACACACAGCACACATGGTGACTTTTAGTCCATTTTTTTTTGGCAATTGGTTGCACGGAACCTTTTTCAGCATTTTTTCCTATGTTTGATGAGGTAAAGAAACAATTTTAATTTGAGCAGCTTGGAAAAAATGACTCGAACATATCACATGTATTTGTGGTTATTATGTCTGCACAACATTTCTGTGGTAGGGAAACTTTTCTTAGAATCTACAAGGATCTTTCTTGGATCTTAACCTATGTACTAAGCAGATTGAATTTAGCAGTTGCTATGAATATAATACACAGTCTTTATCCTTGTATAGTGTGGGACATTGCTACTTGTATCATAAGCTGGATTGAAACTCATATATGAAAAATGTTCAGGTATGTTAATGTTTAGCAGTTGCTGAGTACAATCTGTGATACAAAATAAATAATACATCATGTGTTTCGGCTTCTCTTCATGGTCCTCTCACCCAAACTGCACAATTCTTCTACAATAAGACACCCTGCACACAACGTGTTAACTTGCAGTATAGGAAACCCATCATATTTTAGCCAAGAACTCCCCCTCACCATCACAGGCTCGGGACCCCACCGCCCCCCTGCAATGACCTCATCAGCAGTGACCACGGTCCACCCCCTCCCCAAAGCACACCGGAATGAGCCCTTCATGTACTCCACTTCCCAAGGAGGGAACCAGTTCTGGTGAATTGCTTTACCATTGCTGTGTTATTTGGCTGTACATTTAATTTATTAAGATTTATTTTTCCTGTCTTGAGGAAGAAAAGGAATTTCCAGTTGTAGTGATGTATACAAAGTCCTTGAACAGCGGTCAAAATAGCATTGTGTTATTTACCCGGCTCTTGATAATACATTAATGTTTTTCACATGCAGTTTTAATGAACTTCACCATGCTTTACTACACTTTTTATCCGTGATACCGCAGTAAACTTTATATATCACGTAACGCATTTCCAAAGTATAATATACAATATATGAATTCAATCGTCAATGTTGCTTTGTTTGAGGGTTGTCCAATGAAACAGAACATGAAAATCTGGAGCAAGCCCAAAATGGTCTTTGCAAAGCACTGGACCGAAAGATAATTTAGAAATGAAATGACAAATGCAAAGATACAAACTCAGGGACGTGTGATTCATTAGTATTGAAGACCAGCACATGATGCCAAGTAAAATAAAACAAGTTTGATTGCACTGGCATTTTAGAAAGTGTTCTAAAGATTACAGGTTTTAGGCTGCAGTAAAAACACATTTTTTCAAAGCATGGCCACCAATGGCACTGTGCGACATGTAACATCAATTAACAAGGGAATGAATATATTAATAACAAACTAAACATGCGTAAATTAACATATCTACATGTGGTTATACTGTAGTTACAATTTACTAAAATGTCATTGATGCACAAACACACAATTAGAACAGCTATAAGATTCAAGCATTAGAGTTACTGCAGGGATAAATATTTCATATTGATTTTCTTGGTTACAGTTGAATTTCAATGTGCAGATCCTGCGATTACCCTGAATGCATGTGTAAAAGCAGGCAATAACAGCTGTACTATACAGCGATTCCCCTTATAAACACATAGTAAAAATAAAGCTGCTCCATTGCGACCCCTTTCTGCTGCTGGCCTCCACACTCAGCCCTAGGCTCAGCCAGGCAGAATGTGTAGCCATGGCTGACCATGTGACTACTGAGCACACATGCCAGCTGAGTGCAGACTGGAATGGAGTTGCAAGTAAATAGTTGAACAGAATAGATGTTGAAGGGATCCAGCAATACATTTGGACCCAGCTTCTTTAATCCAACACAGTTTGACTATGGATGCTAGCCATGACTGAATTAAATCCTCTTCTTTCTAATCAAATCGCAAAACAAAAAACTAAGACAGGAGATGACCACCCACAGTTAATGCAGTGGGAATGTGAATCAACTGGGCCTGTGGCACTGGTAGAGCACTTAAAATACAAAACCATGTAAGGTAACCCAGACACTCCAGCGATTTATATTCTGATCCGTAGTCAAAAACACATCATTCCGTTTAACATGTGCCAACGAAGAATCTGAAGATTGATGCAACGGTTCCATTAATCACCTGAGTCGGAAGCGAGGGATACATTACCATCTGCGCTGTCAGGATTGAAAAAAAAACCACTCCTTTTTAGGTGTTATTGGTTACCTTTAGGATTCTAATGCATTTATTTATTTATTTATTTATTTATTTTATTATTATTATTTTAAATAATAATAAATGCACACATATCTGTACAGGATCCATTACCACACATTGATTTGCAGCACTTTTAAAAAGTATTATTATTATTATTATTATTATTATTATTATTATTATTATTATTATTATTATTAAAGTATTAGGTCACATGCGAGATTTGTCTTATGGGACTCGACTTCTATCTAAAGTAACTAACACAGCTTTACCATGTGTGCGTACAAAGAATGTGTGCGCTTTTTTCCCTGCATAGATTTCAAAAAATTATGACATAAATCAAAAAGATCAAATGTTTGATAGTAAAAAATGAGGTTGCCTCGCAGGCAGCTATAACGCTGTTGTGGTGAACACCTGTGCACTGTATGTTCATAATGCGTTGGCAATAGAATACTCACGCGGGACAGGCTGGTATAATTAATACCACAGGAACGAACCCGCAGTTTTAGAATCCACTGACATAAAAAAGAGCGTGCAGGAATTTCAAAATCTATGATAAAGTAAAGGTATAAGCAATTGCCATGGTAAGCTCATACTGGTGTGTTGACAGGCTTAACGGATGCCAGCAGGGCATTTAAATGTATATATATAATTTCAAGCAGTCTACAAACAAAACACTAGAATTAATGAACTCTGTTAACTAGTCAACTTAAAAGTCCAAACGTGATTTAAACAAACGCAATGACCCTATGATCAGTGCAAAGACACGGATCATAAATATGTATTTTTCAATAAGGCTATACAGTTATCGTTTATTAATCGATAATATGCTGTACCCAGTTTGAGAAACTGAACTGCTCATCCTCTAGTCGTTTAGTTCGTCCATAAACTGTGAAACGTGAATAATAAAACCCAATGTAAGTACATGCAGCAAATTACGCATTTACTTATTATATTATATTACTTATACTACTTATTTACCCGCGTTTCGTACCTGTGTTACAGCAGGCGCTGCTGGTCTCTCTTGCTTTCTCACTCCCCTCTGTCTTCCTCTCTCTCTCTCTCTCTCTCTCTCTCTCTCTCTCTCTCTCTCTCTCTCTCTCTCTCTCTCTCTCTCTCTCTCTCTCATTCTCTCTCTCTCTCTCTCTCTCTCTCTCTCTCTCTCTCTCTCTCTCTCTCTCTCTCTCTCTCTCTCTCTCTCTCTCTCTCCCCCCTCCTTCCAAAGTGAAGCCGCCTATTGAGGGTTTCCCTTCAGATTCTTTGGAGGGTCAACAATGCCGGCTTTGTCTTCAGGACAAATTTGTTAAAATGTGAAAATGTAATCCACACGCCCGTCCCCTGTAGCAGAGACACACTTTAATAACACCACCAGCACCCTGCTGCAGACTGTGAGATTAAAAAAAATTAAAAACAAAATAAGTCTGTGCTGTGTCAATGAAAAATTCTAAAAGTAATGTGACAATTAAAATGTCCAAAAGTTTAACGGCTGCTATTTATGTTGTGCTGTAGGCTCTTGAGTGTAACCGTATACTGTATCAAAGGCAAAAGCTTCTCAAGCATTTATGATTGATTTGGTGCCAATATGAATAATCTATTTTGCCTCCCTGGCGCATCAGCACACATAATGGCTGGACTGAGCTGACCTCCCGAGTGCATCATCAACTGTCTGGAGTCTTCTGGGGTCTTCAAGTGGGCACCTTCCATCCTAGGTGTTTTGTCGATTATCCCACGACACCTTAAGAGGGCTCGACAGTGATTCTGGCGTCCCAGCATCACCCTCCTCCGTCCCCCACTCAGCTAAGCCCAGCTTACTTACCTTCCTTTACATCAACGTTGCTTTCTTTCTACTGTGCTTGAAATCCCCAACCAGAAGCTTTTCGTCTCAACCAGAGCCAGTTGCTGCTCCTCTCTGATGCTTCAGATAAGTTCTTCACTATGCGTCGCAACTCTTGACCACTGAATCCGATGTCTCTGAGAAACCTGACTGTGGAGTGTGCCACAAATCCTCTACAACCCACCTCCACTGGATAAACCTGGACTCACCATCCTCACTGTTTCGCTTCAGCAGCTAGTTGAGCGTACCGAAGTTTCTTCCTTTCATACGCCTCATCCACAGCATCCTCCCATGGCACTGTTAACTCTACCAGATGAACAAGACGTGTGGATCCAGACCACAAGACAATATCAGGTCGAAGGTTAGTGGTGGCAATCTCAAGTGGGAAAATAAGCTGTTGTCCAACATCTGCCAGCATTTTCCAGTCTCTAGCAGCTTCCAGTTAAACCAAGTAAACCGTCCTTGGCTAAGACATTGTCCATAGATCTCGCCAGCCGATCTTGCGTTGTTCCACACTCTCCCATCTCGTCCATACTCCCTGCTTGGCCTGGGAAACTGCCTTTATGCACCTCATTCTCTCCTCCTGCTTTTGCACCTCATTGACTACCAGCTTCCTCCATTGAGCTGGGGCTGCTTTGTGCCATGTAGGAGGAGCTGAACTGAGTCTGATTTATTATATATACTGTATATATTTTTATGTTGCCATGAAAATTTAAGGAATGTATTTAAGTGGCAAATCCAATGTTTTTCATGAACAACACCACTAAAAATACAGCCTGGGTTTGCTCCGCTGAATCGTTTTATTGCAAGGATAAGAATCATGCATTTTTTATCTGTGCTTTGTAAGACTATGTATTGGTAAAATATGTTCCATTAAACACTCGTGAAAGAAAAATGTTTTTTTAAATGAAGGCAATTTTTCCATTGTTTCCATAACTTAAAAAGGCTGTAGGCATGAGCAATTAACCAGAATGGGATGTATCTGGAAGGAATGGAACGTTCTTCTGGCTGGCAATGTGAACAGAAAGCATTTATTTGTGCATGACTCTTGAATTCCAGGGTCGTAATTGTTTCCGTAAAGCTCCAGCAGGCTTTTACTAATTGAACTTCCGATTTCGTGATGGGAATGCAAGATAAACCTCTGGAGACTTTAGTCCTGAACTTTAACATGTTTCCTCCTATATGCTGGGCTTAAGAAAAGAAGCAATCACCACAAACCCAAGCAACTGTTCTTCACTTGGAATGGTGTATTAGCCAAATCAACACCAATGACCCTCACCTGTAGAGAGAACCAAATAATCGGTTGATGCAGCACTCCTCTCCTGTTCACAAAATCAAGAAACAACCATATGCACATCAGATTTATTTAAACTATTTTATTAATTATTGAAACTCAACAGCAGAAAATGCTAATGGATTGTATTGCATTAGCTGGCACTCTTTTAAATTCATACATAATGTTTTAATATACTGTTATACAATTTTTTTCCATTACATTTTGTACAGAATATGTCTTCTGATTGGTTAGCAATGATGACATGATTTAGAAGAACTAATTGCATGACATTAAAAAAAAAAAAAAAAAAACTCTGTTATGAAGAACTGCTATTTTAGACCCAGAATAGCATTTTGGTTTTCCATTCAAAAGCCAAAGATTATGTAGTTCATACCATTTAATGTTTTTCTAATGGACCCCATGCCTCAGTGCATCTTGTCATTTTCATAATCATTAAGCTGTATAGACTAACTGGAGTCTATAAATCCCATGTAACATGGGGGAAAAAACCTGTAAAGAAGTTCTTGATTTGCAAACTGGCAAAAAACACAACCATACTAATCATAAACCTGAATGTTGTAGGATATCAGATTATTAACTAAAATCTTGTGACAAGCCCTTCTGCTTAATTAAACCGTTTTAAAAATAGTTAATACATTTCAGAAGGTGACAGAACTGTAGGTTTTTTTCTGACAGCATAGCATGTTTATGACCAAGAGCCCCTTGTAACAGACATCCATTTTGCTACAGTCAGTGTCTGCACATGCGTTCAAGTTTGATAAATGCTGAGTTTTTTTGGAAAACAAAATTGGAATATTAAACGTATTGTTTTTACAGGACTTTAACCCAATAACAATTATGTCTTCTAATTTATAAACTGTGTTAATGCGTTCTTAACTGTACTGATGTGACAGTCTTATGTCTGCTTTAGATACCCCGTAAGTGCTTGAATATAATTTTAAAACGTTCCTTTAATCAAGACAATCATTGCAGACAGCATTACTAGACACAAAAGACCAGATACTGAAAGCTATTAATCCAAATTGTCATGTTGCGCAATTTCTGTCGAAGGAAAAAAACAAAAACAAAAACACTATTTATATTTCTAAAAACAATAATAAGCAGCTTTAGATGACTCACAAGCCCCCAAATTCAACGTCTGTGTTGTTTATGTCTGGTTTGGTAGCTTCATTGGGTGTGTTTCATACTCATGATGATTTGGAGTAAATAGCTCTGAGAATGTAGGCCAGAATGCCCCAGTGATGAGAGTAAATGAGAATCTAGCCCAAAGTCTATATGCACTGGCAATAAAAGGTGTTAGTACGACACTCAGATATTTACTTTCAAAGCACTGACCATGAGCTATAAACTGTATATTAGTGTGTGCTAATAAATGCATTGGGCTGAGCTTTGAATAAATGTCATTCTCGTTCAGTCACTTGTTGTCTCCTTATTGTTTTTGTTTACCCCTCATGCATCCTGTGTACGATGTGCTTGCCCCATTCATTTAAGTGCCTTACCGTGTGCATTAAGACACAAGCATATTTAGTCTGTTATAGGTCGGCCCACAATAAGATTCATTCCTAATGGACACCCACTCTCTGAATCATCTGCTCCATATAGGTGGCCTGCTGAAGAAGCTCAACAGTAGATCTATCACATTATTTTAAAGCCCTCTAAAACACCAATTAGGAAAATATTTCTTCTTTGAGAAAAGCTGAATTGAAGCTGTTTTGGGACTGAAAGGCCCGTTTTTTTTACCCAGTTAATGAAGTTGTGCTATGCGAGGAATGTTGGGATATTGTGGCAAAGCTTTTTACTCTTTTGGAATAATGGTCTTGGGTAGGCAGTCCTTGGATATATTTACCATATTTGAACTGTGCTTTGCTACATGAACAGGACCAAAAAAACTGGAGGGCTGTAATAGTGGGTAGGACTATGTACTGCAGTTCCCGGCACATTGAGAGAAACAGATGGGTCTTGTCCAAGGTTTGTGTGATTTGGACCACGGTAGCCCTTCTGTTGCTGAGAAGAGTCCAACATGACCTGCTCTTGAGTATTTTGATGGTTTTCTGCAAACGTTGCCATTCCAGAAGCACCCGGTCGACCAAGGGTGTCCTGTCATAGTCCTGGAAGGCCATCCTGCTCCAGATTTAACAGCCAAAATCTGATAATGAACTACTTCAGGGTCTGGATGGAGGTTTAATTGATTCAATTAAACAATTTAGAGTCAGGTTGGTACAAAGGCCAGGAGTGGGAGGGGCAACTTTGGCCATCCCTGGATAGGCCACTGTCATGCCCCTTGTGAAGTCACTGCGATCCTTCTGCTTGCTTATGATACTGTAGTTGTTTGCATTCTTTTATGGTACAGTGAAGTCCGGGGTGGAGATACCGATTTTAAAAATAAACTTTAGTTTGTCCCACAGACTCCTGTTCCTTCAGTTTGTCCACAGAGAATTTACAAGGTTGTTAAACATGTTTTATCTATCAGTTTCCTTGTAAAGTTCTCGCTGTTCAGACATATTTATGTTACTGATTAATCCTCAGTGTCCTGTTACTTGACTTGCTTTTTCCATTGATGAGCTAATGTGTTTAGTAAAAAAAGCGGTTGTTTTATTAAAAACATCAGCCAGCATGAATTCAACAATAATTTTAAACCCAACTACCTGTTTGATGAATCGCTCATTTTTACATTTTTATAAACGGTCTGCATTTAAACTTTGGCAACCCAGGCTTCAGACATGAAGTCATTTTGGTTAGAAGGAATGATGGGCTGGAATACAGTATGGAAGGGTGGTCTGTAAACCCATTCTGTCTCAGTTTAGCTATTACCTATCAGTCATATTCCAGCATGCATGCCCAGCTGTCCATTCTAAATCAGCTTTCATTTTCTGCTTGCTTAGGTTAATGCACCCACTCTTTCTGTAAATGATGACATCACAATGAAGTGTGTCCTTGCTTTTACAGATTAAGTCAGCATTGACAAAACAAGCACTAATTGGACCCATGTGGAGTAAAAACCCACGTCAGCCGCAGAGCTTAGATCTCATGACCTCGCTTCTATCTTTCTGGGATGACCATGGCTCACTTTCTCTATCTATCTATCTATCTATCTATCTATCTATCTATCTATCTATCTATCTATCTATCTAACTGGAAACCAAGGCAAATTTGCTGTCAGTGTTTAAAAAATGGTTTCCTACAGTATCCACAGCCCAATCTGTGTCTGACTGTACTCCATTCTGTCTGCTCGTTTGCCTATCTTGTACATAATTACATATAATATAGATGATAAATGTAATGTGATCACACAGTATATTTAAATGAAAAGCAGATTGCTTCAGAATCTGTGATATCTTTGCCTTACACTTGCATCTATTTTGGAAACTGGTTGGTGCAATCCTAGAAAAGCATTTCTACGAACAGTAGTCCTGATGGAAACCAGCACTGAAAATATACATAGTCTGTAGCTGTCTGTTCAGCCATTGAGAGCTTTCTCCTGGGAGAATATGCAGTAAGTGCCTCCCTGTATTGTAAGATCTTAGATTGCAAACCCCATTTGAGTGTGGTAACAAATATATCACCTTTTGCAGACAAGTATGAGTGCTGGTGTATTTCCTGTCTCCCGTGGTCTGTTGTCTCATGATAATATATGCTTTGTTAGTATGACCTGAAGAGTATTGGAAGAGCCCTAAAACTTTTGATGGTACTGCATAATAGCAATAACACCCGACAGGTTAAATAAGACTGAAGAGCAAGTTTAACTATTTAGTTTAGCTGGAATGGGAGATAGAAACCCACAACTCTGAGATCTAAAGGCGAATGGCAGATCAATTGGAGAAGACAGACTCCAATGTAAAGCAGAGGCGGTGCTATCAAGTTGCGAGTTTTGTAATTAATAATATGGTGTTGCTTCTAAAGCTCGTAGTTAAACCAAACTGCTGTTTAATTTATGTTGTGATCAGCAGTGGCATGTTCAATTCCAAGTATTTTCCGACTGTGTTTTAACACACAAGAAAGGAGCCCCAGTAGCAATGTTTTCTACACCGCGGTGCATGTGTAAAAGATGAGTGATACTTTTTGGAATTGAGATCGGGTGCCTTTTGCTTGCGTGCCCTGAAATCTGTCCAGCACTAGTATTGAATTCCCTGCTGTGTCCTTTGTAAAGAGAACTCTGCTTGCAAATAATGTTCCCTAATGAATATATTAAAAACATAAAAATGATAAATGGGACTGCCCAGGCTATGGAGCAGTTAATGGTTTCCCTAACCTAATAAAGAAATAATACTCTATTCCTCACCATAAACATAGACATGTGAAAGTTAACTGCAAAATAAAGACAAGTATTGTATAAAATATAGTATTGACAAGTGTCTAAAAGTTGATTGTACTTTTTTTAAGGATTTAAATTTAAATCATGTTCTGCTTCAGTCAGACTGCTTTGGAATCGGTCAATGGCAGGTTGTGCATTGCTGTGAAGGGGAGTCTGTGTACCGTGTCCTGTTATCAAGACTAGGAATCTCAGTGAAAATGAATGACAGAGACATGCCACTTGTCCTACTGTATAATAAGCAATACAATTCAAGGTCTTGTTTTTGTTTTCTTATTTTGTAACATTTCATTTTCTCCTTTCAAACACAGGAGGTAATTACACAGGTAAACGCTTCGGGAATAGGCCCCTATGTCTCAAGGTGAACAGTATGGGTTCAATAAGAGAGAAGAGCTGCACAAAAAACATTGAAATGATCAAGTTACAGAGCAACCCACCTGGGACAGGAGTTTCCTCTGGTTAGGAAAAGGAAACTATCAATCACCTGACCATAGCAGTAATGAGTATACCTTCTCTGCAATGTAAATAATGGTGTCTCCTAGTTTATGAAGGCTTTTTAGCAATGGAACATCGCTGAACACCCTGAGCCTTACAGCAATGCAATATTAGCAATGCCAGAAAAGACCTTTACACCTCACTGTGTTTCTGATTGCATTTTATGGCACTTTTAACAGCATACAGCAACATACTCTTAAAATGAACACAGTTTTTGCAAATCTGTATGTCCAGGATTCACATGCAAAGTAAATTAAAGGGATATAGCAACTAAATAATGACCTGTTTAAATATCTTACTATTGTGTAGTCTTTATGGTAACACTTTACACTGTGTCTCTAGTTACTGTGTATTTACATAGTAGTTGCTTTGTAAAATTACTTACACATAATTACAATGTTTTTATGCATACTTACAATGTACTGTTTTGCATGATATAACCCTAACCCTATCCCTAACCTTAATCCCCCTCACCTTAACATATATTATGCAAAAAGATTTACACTTTAAGTACATTGTAAATATGCATAATAACATTGTAATTCTCAGTACATGTTTTTACTAAGTAACTACTACTATCTAAATACACAGTAATTAGAGACACAGTGTAAAGTGTTACCATCTTTATTATTGTCTATTGTTGTTTCTGCTTAGTAGATGGCTATACACAAAGCTTACTAACTATTCCAGCTTACAATTATAATGAAGAGAGTTTCTGAGAGGAAACAACAGTGTTACACAGGCTTCAGTTCACAGTGCAATGCTAATATACTTCCCCAACACTTCAAAAAGATCCACCTTGAGGGGTCTTTTTAGAAGCAATATCTGATGGATTAGTTAATAAGCATGGGAAATAATAACCTAAAACAAGCAAAGAGATTCATACAGAACACACAGCATTATTAAATGCTGCGCAGAAGGTACAATTTAAATACTTTACGAATGCGTAATAGTTTACAAATGATTTATTATAGAATGAAATAGCAATTAGCAAGTAGGAACAGCTTGTATTAATGATGTATCTTTATGGCAAGATCATATTTCAAATTGTTATGGGGTTCACATTTTTTACTCTGGGTCCTTTGGACCCCACCATGAAGAAAGCCCTGATTTAAAGAGCAGAGAGCTGCTGGCACTGCAGAGGAATACAAACATTCTTCCATTAATGAGAAAACCAGGCAGTAACAGGACTCTGAGAGAGAGTCGGAGAAGCTGATGGGCAGGGCTTTAGGGATCTGCCTGCAGTGCATATCATCAGCTTGTAGACAGAAGCAGGAGTGTAATCCAAATGGCCCTGGTGGGAATGAAAGGCTAGAGGCAAGGCAGGGGAGGAAGCATGCAACTTCCAGACAGGTCACAAGTGCAAACTGACAATGCACTGTCTGTTTATACTTATGTATTCAGCAGACTGAAAAGAGTGCTAACCAATGCTTTAAAATCAGTCCTCCCTCTTATTAACTTTATTAACAGTATCACTTTTTTATATTGTGATGCAGGTCACATGGTCAGATTGCAGCTCGATCATTGGTGTGAGCTTGAACACACAAAGTGATGCATTACTTGGAAGAAGCAGCAACTTTTATATCTGCTGTATTGCGTTTTGGATTTCTGCATATCCCAGATTAGTAATAAGAAGCAATCGATTTACATCCAATCACAGGGGTCATGGTGCAGATGGGTTAGCACTCATTCTCAATATTTACACATACATGCTTCGTTTGCTCACAGACTGAAGTGTGCCTTTAAATGGCCTGCCCGTAGTTTTTAGATGTTTATTTTATTAAAAAATGATGTAACCTGTTTGCTAGCTTTGGCAGGGTTTGCAAAATGATGCTTTATGAAACCAGTAAAGTTTTGGTAAGTGTGAACGTCTGGGTTTCAGGCCATGCTTCACTCTTGTTTGATAAAAAAAAATATTGACTTTTACTACATGGAAGTTTAAGCTGACAAGCAGATGATGAGTTCTGGATACAGTGAGCAAACCCATTCATCACTCAACACCTTCTACCAACGCTTACTAAACACCACGGCAAGGGTTGCTATTTTGTTCAGGAATGGCATTCAAAAAGCACATTGTTAATTGTTAAACAAAGTAAGAAACAAGGCCACACCAGGATCCAGGATTTTTTTTTTTCCATCTTGGGAGAACCGGACAACAATTGGAAAAATTAGGTCCTAATAGAAGTGCATCAGGTTGGCTTGAAAATTCCTGTCTCGCCTTCAGCACAAAGACGTCCACGGAAAAAAAAAAAAGTATTCTGTGTGTATCAAGTATTCTTATATGTAGCAATCCAGACAGATTATAAAACTATCAAATGCATTCCCTCAGTGGAATTCACTACGGCTATCATACACAGGTTCTGTTGTACACTGACAACATAAGCAGTGATGCATTGCAAACCTGGGGATGTAATTATAATAAAAAAACACAGTTGCCATGACAATAACAGAAATGCCAGGCAGTTGTGTAATCGTATTAAAATGTTATGATGTCCGGAATGTTGTTTTTTTTCTTTTTTCCAAGTATACTTGGAGAACAAAACCTGGATATAACTGAATGATGCCGCTGTTTGCTAATTTTATGTAACATAACAGTCTAGTCTGATCGAGAGCGTGATGAGCCAAGAAAGGACAGAACTCTTTCTGTATTGAATGCTTATAAATGTTTAATTTGTAGTCTGTGAATAAATCCAAAATGTCCCTCTAAAAGTACATTAAATTAGTTTTCCAATTTCCATACCCAATACTGTTAATCTGTTTCACAGCATGTTATTGTGCATGCTGTGTACCCCCTAAGAACACCCTAGTTCCTCCTTCCCCATATGCTTCAAAGATTCTTAAATATTTCCTACACTAGAATGAATCACTCATTGCTAAAATTTTAAATTGTGCATTTACAGTAAGATCTTATACAGTATATCACCTGTTTTGGATGTCTTCATAGCAGTTTAATGACTGAAATCACTCCCAGAATGGCGCACTATACCTTCCATTCTGGGAGTGATCCATGAGAAAGACCCTAATTAAAATAATAACATGATTCCTACTTTGAGAGATGTTCCCCTTGACTTGCACTTGAGTGTTTATGAAGTGTTAACACAGGCAACCGTCTAAGCTATGCCTCTCCAAACTAAAACACAATACCAGCCCCCCTTGAACACAGGTTGCACAATGGAATATTTGCCGAATGAGCTAAATACAGCTGGTGGGCTATGCACGGTTTGATTGAGTCGAATGTCTCCATAGATTCTGAATTAAGCTAAATCTCCCAGGTTTTCACATTCCATGCATTTGATGAAGTGTACGGATTTCCAGTGCGGTCTGCAATGTATGATTTTTTTTTTCTTTCCAGAGTGAAATTACCTCTGAAAGCAACAACGCAAGATTAACTCAGGAGACTGGGTGGAAAACCCAGTCCTTTCCTCTCAATGCTCGAAATGTTTAAGGAGAAGCTTCAGCATTTATTTTTTGAAATGAACCAAGCAAAACAAAAGTCTTAAATATACGAGGCACTTCCACTAATGCATTAAAAAAAATCTACTAACAAGTAGCAATAACTGCTGTACTAACTATTGCAAAATACTGTATTTAGGTCATATTTTAATAAAGACTTTGGCACTGTATTGTAAGTAGGTGTGTACTGTACAGACAAAGGATGCTAATTATTGAGTGTGCTTTGATCCTTCAAGCACACTTGTTTCTAAAGTGGCTCAGACTTGGATAATTAAGCTTCCCAAGGATTATTTCATGAATGTGAATTGTGTTGGGATGTGAGTGGGTTTGCCTGGTGCCAGATTCAAAGGTCAGTGATGGGGGATGATCATGCAATGTCTTGATCAGACGTGTCCAAACATTCCACAGTGGGCCGTTCTCAATTCTCATTTTAACCACTAACAGGGTTTATAATTTGGTGCATAGTTGCCTCAGAGAAATCCACTCTGGGTTGCAACTCCAGTCGGGTTTGGACACCACTGGTCAAGATAAACCTCAACGCTGAAATGCACAGTGATACCATCCTGCAAGGGCTGGAGAATATTCCACTCCCACAATTAAGAGGACCTCAATATCTATTGTCAAACCTGTGGAGAGGCAGGTAAGGACAATATAATTGTGTTAATTCTGTTATTTTTATACACTGTAAAAATGAATACAGTAAATGTGAATGATTTTGTTGAACACCTCCACTCTTTAACACTAGATTACCCTCATCCTGCTGATAGTCTATTTTCAGTTTTGATTTAGACCAGACCGTTTAGCAACAGGAACCTTTACAGGGAACAATTTACTGTTGAGGGATGATAGAAAGTACCAGCATCAGGGCTTGGTATTAATATACTACTGTGTGTGTCTGCTGCTAGTTTCACAGTAACAGCAGTTCAGACAGACTACTCAGGGAAGAGAATCTGGAAATAATCTGGAGAGTGCTATCATGCAATCTTTAAAAGTGAGGCCATTCTTCCTGTGCTCAAAAACTGGAAAAAACAGAAAAGCGGTTTGCATAAATAGTTTCTCAGCTGCCCTGGCTAATGTTCAAACACAATGAATCACATTTTTCAATATTTTGAGCCAGACTGAGATAGCTTCTTTATTATTATTATTATTATTATTATTATTATTATTATTATTATTATTATTATTATTATTATTTTATTTTTTTATTTTTTAAACTACAATGTTCAATTTGTTTAACTGAATATATGAATATTAAGGCAGCATCCTTGGCATTTTGTGCGTGAAGTTAGAAATGTGATGAAATTGCTACAGGCTGAAAGTGTAAGGGACACATTTACTAAGATTTACTTCTGTTAAATTTGAACTAGAGCCAGCATGTTTGTTTTTTAACTGGAACCCAATGTCCCGGGATAGAATGGACTTGGAGAGCTACCATATTCTAGATCTGATTTTAGTAAACTTGTCCCAATGCCTCAGGCTTGTTCAGTTGGTTTTCTGCGCTAGATGTAGATGTCCCTCAGCACTCTGAGACACAGACCCCAGTCCAAGGGCAGCTGGCTGTAGGAGAGCTGATTCCCATCCAGGCGAAGGATCCTCATGCGGGAGAAGTCAACAGGGCTGACCTTTCGGCAGAAACTGGTGATGTTGAACTCTGGAGAGAAGAACAGATGAATTTAGGGTAACACTTTACAAGTGTCCCTAATTACTGTGTATTTACATAGGAGTTACTTAGTAAATACATGTGCACATACACATAATAACAATGTTATTACGCATAGTTACAATGTACTTAACATGTACATATATCTGCACGATATATGTAAGTACACACTTGTATCAGAAAAGAGTTAGGGTTATATCATACAACAATTACTCATTAAGTACATTGTAACTATGTATAATAACATTTGTAAGTACACATGTATTTACTAAGTAACTACTATGTAAATACACAAAGTAATTGGCGACACTTAATGTAAAGTGTTACCAAATTTAGATCTTCTCTAGATCTCATGCTGGGGTCAATTCAAATTGTTTTTATTGAATCCCCCTTGCATTGTATTTCATAGTTTTGAGTGCATCATTCAATAATGTAAAGACATTTGGACCTGGATTCAACCAAAATGAAAAGGCTGCTACACCCATTGTGTTGCTATTTATATTAAGTGTTGCTAACTACACTGTAATTACATTGCCGTGACACACAGATTGCACACATGGTTGTGTAGTTGCAATGCAGCAGCTCTATTACAAAATTCAACAAAAGGAATTTGCTAGCGTCTTACACACGTGGGTGTATATTTACAGGGCAATTATTATGTAACCACATATGCAATTGCATTGTTATTACTGAGTATTTAGACACTAATGTGAAGTCCACCAGTTATACAGAACAGTATAGCTCTTTGTGCCAGTGGCTTGCTGTTTATCTTTCTGCCTCCTGATGTTTGTGAGCTGGACCAGACCGTTCTGCTTTAACATCTTTAGACAGAAGAGATGAGATGATTATGCCTTGCCAGTCTTGTCTGCCATGATGACCACAAGCCATGTGCTTGGGGTCAGTGTCTGACAGTTTCCACTTTTCCTGATCCACATCAACAGCTCAGATGGTTGTGTCATGTCTTCTGGACACTATCTTGGAAAAAGGGACAGCGTTCCCCAGCTTTAGAGATACCCGAAGAAAGATTAGGTCGTAAACTTGGATCACACTGTGGGAGTTTGACAATACCATTGGTAAAAGCTGCTCTATCTCATAACAGCTGCATTGGTACATTTTCCCGAACCCCTACGAATAAGGCACTGTAGAGAAAATATAAACTGTAGTAACAATATTTACAAATGCTTTAGACATATTGAATATCATAAAAGACGACTGATCAGCCATACCTTAAAGTGCTTGTCTAGTTTAAGTGTTGCCTGCAGAGTCATGCTATCTCTATCCACATATTTCATATTGAATTCCAGTTCTTCACTTCACAGATGGGTGCTCTTGTAAAGGTGTACCCAATTAAAATAGAGTTAGGAAGCATTAATCATGTTCATTCATATTACCACATCACTGTCTAAACTATGCACGCAGAGATAGTAGCGTCAATGGAAAACTGTGTTGCAACCTCTTTTTCATTTGGTTAGTGTACAGGCCAGACCAGCTGTTTACAGCCATCACAAAGGAGTTGAACATAAGCACGTGGCCAAGGCCCTTGTGAACCACACACAGATGTTCCCTAACAATTATCCAGCGCTCGTGAAATATCATCAGTTTTTCCATGAGATGGATGCTTTTCCTTTGTTGGGAACTTGGACAACTGAATTAGAAACCATACTGTACAGCATATTTAGGAACTCACATAATAACCCACGTTAGAAACTAAATAGAACTGCATTACATCACAATATGGAACCTTTTACTTCATGTTGACCCTAGTTATTGTATCTTTTTTAATAGACTTGTATTGTTGCTGATATGTCCTACATTAGTAGTCAAATTGCTATAATTATACATAATTTCTAACCAATCAGAGCCCTCCATCTCAACACTTACCACAACCACTGATTAGTTAATGGAAACTCATTTAAAAGCATGCTTTCCTATAATATAGCAACTACAAAGGCTCCAAGTGGAGTTAACATGTTCGAATTAGGTAATGCTGTATATATTAGCATTAGATTTGTTCTTTTATAATATGCTTGAATCAAAAATCCCTCCAGGGGTGCCTGCAAGGATTAGTATTTGTGCATAACAATGGATTAGTTTCAAACAAACAAACAAAAGGTTCATATAGCATTAATACTCCCCCCCCCCCCCCCTCCAAAATGGGCATTATCTGCTTGATAATTGACCTTGGTTATTGGCACTTATATGCTGACAGTCAATTATCTTGCAGGTAAAGCCCCTGCATCACGTGCTCACGCATCCGTACCCTGGATGTGATTGGCTTCCAGGTAGAGGTACTGCAGAGCCTGGTGCACGGGAGGGATGGAGGAGAGCTGGTTGTAGGAAAGGTCAAGCTCGACAATGGAGGGCACGTTGAAGACGTCAGCAGGGAGCCCCTGGTTGACCAGCTTGTTGTGGCTGATCCGCAGATACTGCAGCCTGTCAAAGCCCATCAGGCAGTCCTGAGGGAGGGAGGCCAGGGAGTTGTTAGAGACATAGAGCTGCTGGATGGAAGGGGGCAGATTCTTAGGGAATTCGATCAGCTTGTTGTGACTGAGATCCAGGAGAATGATGGATTGCAGACCTGGAACAAGAAAAAGCTCTTAACATTTTAAAAGCCATGCTTGTGCGCATGGAGACATTTTACTGATCTGGGTTCACCTCTGAATGAGAGAAGTATTTTTGGCAAGCACTGCATTATTTGTTTTTACCCTTTAATTGGAAACAGGAGAGCTGTTGATGACCAGAGGCACTGCTGCTGTGTTCTCATGAAACCTGAACCATGAAAATACCCAGAAATTATCTTCTATTATTCCACTGACCATTGGTTTCAGGAGTAAAAGCAGCTTTGTGTTTGCCAGCAACTGAGAAAAGAAAGAGCTGGGCTGGGAGAACAGTTGCACAGCAACCAATGGTCTTTCAAACAAACACAATAATACTGGCGTCCAATTAAGAAGCAAAATGCAAATTTAAAAAAGGGAGTTTCTATAGAGATGATCTTTTCATTTAAAAATAAAAAAAATGTGCAGGAAACTACATCTGAAGGATTTTTTTGTTTGGTTGTTTTACATTTTCTTTATTAGTTTATGGTGTCAGCAATCATTCTGAATAGATCTGGGTTCTGTTGTTCCAGTATTGAGTTATTATAATTTGTCTCTAAATCTGCCTTTACCTGGCTTACCAGAACTTCCATTCAAGACATGTTACAATGTGAGCTTTCAACTTGGCCAGCCCCACCTGCGCTCTGTCTATTTAAATGTAGAGTGGGTGGGGCCGGCAGGGTTGAATGATCACATTGTCACGTGGTATTGAATGGAATAAAGAAGGCTGTTCAGTCCAGCACTTTAAAATTCCAATTCCGATACAAGATTAATAAGAAAGAAAGAAAGCAAGCAAGAAAGAAGGCACCTTTGAAATCAGCCTCTCCGATGGTTTTCAGCTGGTTCCCGTGCAACAGCAGTAGAGTCAGGTTCTTGAGATTTTCGAAAGCGTTGGGGGAGATTTTGCCGATCTTGTTGTGTGCCAGTCGGAGCTGCTTCAGGCCATCGGGCAGGGGCCCGGGGATATCGGTCAGGTTGTTGTAGTTGATGAAAAGGTTCTGCAGATGGGGTAACCCCTTGAGCACTGCCCCGGAGATCTGATTGCTCACCATCTCGTTGTGGTCCAGAATGAGCCAGCGTGTGAGAGTCGAGTTCTTAAACCCCTCTGGGGGGAGGCTGGAGATGCGGTTGCCCTGTAGGAACAGGTACTGCGTCCTCTGGGGCAGGGTGGTGGGCACATACGTGAGACCCCTGCTGTCGCAGTACATGGCAGAGGGCCACTGTATCGGGCAGTCACACTCCAATGGGCAGCTCTCGCTATTCATGACACGGTACCAGTTGGCATCCACGCGCCCTCGTAGACTCAACACGCTGGGCTCTCCCACCAGTCGGTTAATCATGACGGGCATCCCCCCATAATCATAGTCGCTGAAGCTGCCCAGGCATTGCCCAGCCCCAGCCAGAGCCAGACACAAGAGGACAATCCATTGCTCCATGTGTTCTGTTCAAGAAGATACGGAAAAGTCACTGCAGAAGTGCGTTAACATACATGAAATGCTGATGCCCTCAGCCTTAAGTTCAAAAATGATTTATTGCTAGCTGGACTGAAACCTGAAGAAATATTCAAAAACCCCATTGCAAAGACAGCCCCTGTCTGGTATTGTGATTTTCTCAGCACAGACAGGGGGTGAGAAGTTGCATTCAAAATGCAGAGTTCAGCTTGTATTTTAATTGACTTTGCAACACATCATAACTTGGTGAGACTGCCAGCCAGCCGCACAAATGCAAAAACTCAGATTTCATAACTCTTTAAACCTTAAGCCTTTAAATTAAAATGCATATACCGTATATATGCCATGCCTATGGACATTTGATTGAATGTGGCCATTTAACAGTAAAATAAGGCAGGTGCAGTATTTATTGATTGATTCTACCTCTTAGAAATCTATGGCTTCAAATTGCTTTTAACACTGCACATCTGATATACATTATTACCCATTTCTCTAAAGTGAAATGCACAGCTGCCAGCTGAGTTCTTTCACGTACAATATCTATTTGACAGCCCCTGGCTAACATTATATAATTTCCTCTAAAGGAGTCATTCATAAGCATTTAATCTTGGTAATTTGGTAATTTTGTTGTAGTTTATGGAAATAAAGAGAGGCAGACAGACTTTTGTTCTGATAAAGACCTGGTAGTAAAAAAAAAAAAGATAAAACTTTGAAATATTGTAACACCATCAGAATATCTATTCCATTTTAAACTCATACTGATTTGCTATGTTTCTGACTGTTGACAAACTTTATTAAAAGAAGGAGCCGAATAGTGACTGTGTGTCTATCTTTAATAAGACACATTCAGCTCGTTTCATATGCCAGCGGCTAAAGAACACCACTTAAACCCTTTCGTGCTAAAAGGATTTTGTTAAGCAAACAAATTAATCAATTGGTTTATTTCTTAGCAGACACCCTTATCCATGGTGACTTACAATTGTTACAAGAATCACCTTATTTTTACATACAATTACATTTTTTTTTACATGCAATTACCCATTTATACAGTTGGGTTTTTACTGGAGCAATCTAGGTAAAGTACCTTGCTCAAGGGTACAGCAGCAGTGTCCCCCACCTGGGATTGAACCCATGACCCTCCGGTCAAGAGTCCAGAGCCCTAACCACTACTGATCTGTATCTGCCGGCTTCTGTTGTCCTGTTAAAAAACTGCTGAGTTTACGGCGCCAGCTGGAAAGGCATTCTCACTGGCAATTCTTATCACTAATAATAAACATATCAGATCAGGACCCAGCCTCTTACTTCATCCCCTCCTCAACACATTGAATTAATTTAGCAATACCCATTGCAAATACAGAACTAGAAAAGTTCTTCAGTTGCAAGTTGAATAAGTTGCATTACATACCTGGTGCCTGCTGTAGCTCTGTAAAAAAATTAAACCAGACTAGATTCTGTTTATCGTTTATTTCACATCTCTGCTGTATACCCAAGTTGTGGCCTGCAGACAGCTAGTGGTGGAATTCCGTAAACCAGAGACCTGTGCAAATGTTTACTCTGTGATCGAAACATTCCACATCCTATCATGGCTAAGGCCCCAGACTACTGATGTGCTTTGATTGAGTTGGATTCTGTAACTTCCCCCTGTCTCCCGTCCCTTCACAACATTTGTTTGTAATCTGTTCCACTCTGGATAGGAAACCTCTGCAGCAGCAGAGAGGAGGCATTGCTTTAATTAGACTCTTATTAGACCGCTGTTTCAGAGGAGCTCACGACAGCACGTATCTGTCTGTTGCAGTTTCTGAGCGTTGCAGATGAAGCCACTGAAATTGCTTTAATCTCAAGGTAAGTACGTTTTGAAATGGATCAGATATGAAGAACGTACGGTTTGATGTCAGTGATGAATAATAATACTGCTCCAGTAATTCTGCATCAACAATGATAATCCATTCCATACCCTCACCCAAAACATTCACTTCAGTCTACTTTCATAACTTTTAACCCCCTGGTTGCTCTTAACCACAGTGTTCTTACTGTACAGTGGGGAATGGAACTGAACACACTACTCTAAGTGTGGCCTCACCAGTTAAAAACAATGAGACACATTTTAGTTGTCTTGCATGTATCCACCATTGACCCCATTATGGCTGACGACACACACTAATACATACATGGCTCCCCAGTATTGGGAACTGAGTCAGTGTCCGCGGGTAGAACTGAACCCAGGTAACTACATGAGCACCACCTGCTGGACAATAAGCCTCTGTTCCTCAATCACATTGAGACACAACAGGTTTATTAGTTTAAAATGCTGTTGACATGACAACCGGTATTAAGCCATCTTGTGAGTCGTGTGAATATCAATGTATCTTTTTTTGTTGTTTGTTTGTTTAATGAACAGTATTTTAAGAAACTATTATGGATAAAACTTTACATTGTGTCTCTAATTACTGTGTATTTACTTAGTAGTTACTTAGTAAATACATGTGTAATTATTATTATTATTATTATTATTATTTATTTCTTAGCAGACGCCCTTATCCAGGGCGACTTACAATCGTAAGCAAAAACATTTCAAGCGTTACAATACAAGTAATACAATAAGAGCAAGAAATACAATAACTTTTGTTCAAGTAAAGTACAAGTTTGACAAACCACAATTCAATAATACAGCAGGTAATAGTGATAGTTACATCAGGATATGATTAAATAGTGATAGTTACATCAGGATGTGATTAAATACAAAGTACTACAGGTTAAACACTTGGCAGATTACAGTATTCTGAAGTACAGGATTAAAATGCAGTAAAATAGGGGCTGATAAGAGCAAAATAAAGCACATTTACATGAAGGGTGATAGTGTCCCAGGATACAAACAGAGGAGTTCTACAGGTGCTCTTTGAAGAGGTGAGTCTTAAGGAGGCGCCGGAATGTGGTCAGGGACTGGGCAGTCCTGACATCTGTAGGAAGGTCATTCCACCACTGCGGAGCAAGGGTGGAGAAGGAGCGGGCTTTGGAGGCAGGGGAGCGTAGCGGTGGTAGAGCTAGTCTTCTAGTGCAGGCGGAGCGGAGAGGTCGAGTGGGGGTGTAGGGAGAGATGAGGGTCTGGAGGTAGCTGGGTGCAGACTGGTCAAGGCATCTGTAGGCTAGTACAAGAGTCTTGAACTGGATGCGAGCGGTGATCGGGAGCCAGTGGAGCGAGCGGAGTAGTGGAGTAGCGTGGGCGAAGCGAGGCAGAGAGAACACCAGGCGGGCAGCAGAGTTCTGGATGAGCTGGAGCGGACGGGTGGCGGACGCAGGGAGGCCAGCCAGGAGGGAGTTGCAGTAGTCTAGGCGGGAGAGTACCAGGGCCTGGACCAGGAGCTGGGTAGCATAGTTGGTGAGGAAGGGTCGGATTCTTCGGATGTTGCTCAGGAAGAATCGGCAAGTGCGTGTGTGGCAATGCGCCCCGCCCCTGTGTGCATTTGTGTTATGTGTTGTATGGATGCGTGCGTGTGTTAAATGTTGGTGTATAGATTGGTACACGGGATATAAACGGGTCTGTGTTTCACGTGTATTTAAAAAGTGTAGATTTGTATTTAGGCACGGGATTGCACATCACGCACGTGCATTTAAAATATAATATGTGAGCACGGGGTTGCACAGAATTAATTCACGTGCTGGGATTCAAGTGAATAATTAATTAGTAATTGAATCCCAGCACAACAGTATATATAGAGACACGTAGCACTCAGTCGGGGTTAGGTGTTCAGAGAGTGGAGAACGGGTGAGAGAGAAGGAGAGTTAAAAGCGTAATTATAAATATAATAAGTGTTTTGTTTGTACTCACCGTGTTTGTTTGTCTCCGTGCACCGTTTGTGTTTAGTGCGTTTTGTTTGTCTTTTTACTTTGGCGTATAGTGCCGTGTCCTGTTTTTGTGTTCCAACCTTTTATTTTCTGTTCTGTTCTGTTTAATTATTAAATGCTGAGCGCAATCACGCGCTCAGCTTTACCAAAACCCCATCTCTGTGTTTATTTATTTCCTCCATCTGGTCTGACGCCACCCACTCCGGCCGTCTTTGTGACAGCGTGCCAGAGTGGAGATGTGCTGGGAATAAGAGAGGCAGGGGTCCAGGGTGACTCCAAGGTTCTTAGCTGAGGAAGAGGGAGAGAGTGTGGTAGATTCCAGAGGAACAGAGATGGAGAGATCAGAGGAGGGGGAGGAGGAGGGAAAGAAAAGGAGGTCAGATTTAGAGAGGTTGAGTTTGAGGTGATGCGAGTGCATCCAGGAGGAAATAGCAGACAGACAGGTAGAGATACGGGAGGAGATGGTGGAGTCAGAGGTGGGGAAGGAGAGAAAAATCTGAGCATCATCAGCATAGAAATGGTATGAGAAACCATAGGATGCGATGAGGGGGCCCAGGGAGCGGGTGTAGAGAGAGAACAGGAGAGGACCCAAGACTGACCCTTGGGGGACTCCAGTTAAGAGAGGGTGAGGTGTGGAGGTTGCTCCACGCCAGGTTACCTGGTAAGTGCGGTTGGAGAGGTAGGAGGAGAACCAGGCCAGAGCAGTGCCAGAGATCCCCAGGTCAGCAAGAGATGATAGTAGAATAGAGTGATCAACAGTGTCAAAGGCAGCAGAGAGGTCTTATGTAATTACTCAGAATTATAATGTTATTGTACATAGTTACAACGTTTTGCACGGTATAACCCTAACCCAAACCCTAACCCTAATCCTAACCCTAACTTTTGTTCTATCCCTCTAACTCTTTTCTGATACAATTGTGTTCATACTGTACATTGCCAACTGGATTGAAAGCTCAGGAGAAAATAACAGAAGTGGATTTGAGCGCAACGCTGCCAAGTTCTCCAGCAGTCTTTGGTATAGTCGTTCCACAGCACAGACAGGGGTATAAAGATACTTAGAAATGCAGGTTTCAGGTTGTATTTTATATCCGTAGCTACAAATCATCACTCAAGATAATATCCAACACTGACTGACACATTCTCCACATGGCTGCCAGTATCTCTCTATACTCCAGGTTGTATTCCATGAAATATACGTGTGATTATCATAAGAAACCATATTAAACTGTGCTGGAAAAACAAACTTAAATGTTACAAAACCAGTAAGAAACAATGGAGCTTTGCATAGAATCCTTTAAGGCAGTGGTTCCCAACCCTGGTCCTGGAGACCCCTGTGGCTGCTGGTTTTCATTCCAACTGAGCTCTCAATTACTTAACTAGACCCTTGATTGAACTGAAACTGTTTTAATTAGACCTTTTTAATTGTTCTCAGCTTCTAAAAAGCTGCAGAGTTCAAGTTACTTAAAAATATTATAGCTAACTTGAAATCTGCAATTGTTTATGAGCTGAAAACAATTAAACAGGCCTAATTAAGCAAATTATCAGTTTTATGTAGTTTATTTTCAGTAAGGATGCATAGGAAAGAAACACATAAAGAACAGCACTACCTGGTAGACTAACGTTGTATTTACAGTTTGCTTGTGTACAGTTTTGTTGTGGCAAGGAACTATAGTGAGCTGGGGTTTAAAATCTTAATCTTCATAGCAAAAGGCTATTGCGCTATGTTGTCAATGCTAAAATAATGAGTGAAGTGTTAATTCACAATGGACTGTTTATCAATGCCCTCTATATAAATCTTCAGTTTGCCCCTTTTTGTGAAAGGAAAATACAGCTGATGAGGGTTTATTAGAGAACACGAGTTTCACCAAACTAGATTATTAACATTAGTGGGGTGTTTTCATTTTCAAAAACATGGTTGCAAACCACAGTTGACAACTTTGATGACTTGTTTTTGCTGCTTTCAGAAATCATTGGCTAACACATTTTATAACAGTGGCTAAATAAACAAGCAGAGGATGTCTAAAATTAGACCAGGGGATTTTCACATCGCAGCATGAACTGAAAGAACAGGGCCTGCAGTGAGCTGTGCTTTGGCTGTGTGTCTTTGCAAGGGGAGCTACGTTACATATCTGGGAGGACCCAGGGAGCCAAAGAGACCCTATGCTGTTGACTGGAGCACTGCAGTGTTTCTGCAGTTTGCTAAGCTGAACAGGGAACGGTACGGGGAAATCACAGCATAGTTATTCACCAAGCTGCTGTGAAAGGGCAAGGATGCCAGGGACAGATACACACAGAAGCTCTACAGCAATCGGCTAGCAGTGAGACAGTACTGGGTTGCAACACCCCCAAACACCCAGCCTCAGTGGAGCTGTGACAGAAGTTCCAGTGATGCTTTATTCTGAGTGTAGTAAAGAACTATTTAATGGAAAAAGCGCTGACCTATTTATTTTAGTTTAGTTGCATGTTAGTTCACAGTCAATGGACGTGTAACAATAGGAAAACAAAATATTATTGTATAATGTATTATTCTATAACAATAGGACTGTTGAACGGCTGGCATTTTCTTGGACAAACACACACAAATAATTAAACTTAAAAGTGTGAAAGTATTCAACGTTTTTTTTATTTTCTTTGATTATTATTATTTTGCAAAGTTCCAATCAATTATTTGCAGTTTCTTTATCCCCACATTCTTTGACAGATTTCATCAGAAAGTGAGTCAATTATTCCATCCTGCAGGCACATGGAAAAACTTCTTGCTTCCCATTTAATTCAACAGGAATAAAAACAACAGGTTCTCTGTCTGGTTCAGCCCTTTTCAAACACACTTCTATGTCTTCCCTTGCTCCCCCCCCCCCCCCCCCCAATCACACATTCAAAATCCCAATTAGCTACTGACCACTACGGATTAAAGTTGAATTTACCAATTAACACATACTTAGCATTAACAATATAATTAATAACATCCTCCCTTTGAAGTCATTGTGTGGAACTAAAACAAACTATTTCTAGATACATTTAAAACACATGGGCTACACACACATGCACACGCACACGCACACGCACACACACACACACACACACACACAGACACCAACATATGTATACCTATATGTAGATATATGGATAGATAGATAGATAGATAGATAGATAGATAGATAGATAGATAGATAGATAGATAGAATGGACTGACTTCATGACAAAATGATCAGCAAATTAGATTCATGTACAACAGCAATTGTGAGTGTAGTACAAAACATCACCACACAGTGGCATCACTGAGACATCCTTGTGTCCCAAGGCAGAGATCCACAGACATAGATCCACAGACATGTGTTTATATATACACAATGAAACCTAGGAGAGTCCACACTCACTTTCTTTACTTTTCAAAATGACAAAGCACTGTGATCCCATTCCAGAAACATATTACCATCGTTTTTATAAATTGAAGAACAGAGGCATGGTAGCTTATGTCTGTCATTGTGTTTAAGATTTTTGAACGACATTCAGAAAAAAGAAGGAATGCTACCAGAGTCTGTTTTTTTCCATGTTGCTGCACATCTTGGATTAGAACTGGAGGAAAAAAAAGAAATCCATATTTCATATGTCATTTTAATACTGGATCTAATCCTAAAAAGCCAGTTTTTTCTTTTATTGTGTTTTGTAACATTACAGATTATTACAGACACTTGATAACAGCCCATATATCTTAAAACGCTTTATTATTATTATTATTATTATTATTATTATTATTATTATTATTATTATTATTATTATTATTATTAAATTGGCCATGTCTCTGTTTGTTGTTGCTGAAAAATTGAGCTATAATCGAGCTGACAGGATGTGATTGGTTGACTCTGCAGTTATGGGTAAGGACTAGTTGTTTCACCAGGGCGAAGTGGTGATTGGCTGGTTTTGGTTGATAATGAAATCAAGTTGGACCAATTGTGCCTTTGATCGTATTTTCTGTCCAATAGATGTGAACTGAGCTTTCATTAAGGCAAGTCACATTGAAAAAGCTGCACTTGTGTGGATTAATTTTAAATTGGATTCACAGTTGATGCTGTGATGTTCCAGCAGGCATCTACTGTCTGATAGAAGCCTGCTAGAGCTGGAAGCTGATTGGCTGATGGGAATAAATTATTTTTTAAATAGTATTCGTATTCAGTCTAAACAGAAAATATGAATAAGCAGTTCAGACAAGCAGCCTACTTTTTTCCACATAAACACCGGGGAATGAAAAATCAGTCAATAGAAAGTGGGAACACATCTGCCAACAATAATGAATCTTTGAGGAAACTTTTAAAAATGACTCAACCAATGAAATCAACATTTGTGCTTGCTGTTTGTTTTGTAATCATTGCTAGCTTCACCATTCACAGATTATAACTGAGGACATTTTAGATGTTCTTTTTTTATCCTAAAAGAATTTAAGAACACTCACATCTGTATTCCAGCAGTAGACCGTGCCAGAGATTGTATTGTTTGCTTTTATTTTTGCGATACTAAAAGTATCTCAGTGAATAATACTAAGCCTTTGCTTCAGTGTTCAAGGTTTGCACCATGGGACCCTATACTCAAAACTTTAAGGACAGTTAGGAACGTTTTGTGAAGGACTGTTTTTCGTTCAACCTCATTGTGAATAATGACATCATTAAAAACTTAGATGGTTAGAAGTTGTGTTTCTCGTTTATAAAGCACTGAGATAAACCATCTTTAAAAAAAAAAAGCATCTACGGCACATTTTTAGGACTCCTTAGTGTTTGATTTTGGTAATTTTGAACATAACAATGGCTTTTCAGCTCATGGATTTGAACAGAGAGAAAGCGCTGGAGATGAACTGATAACCTCATAGTACAAAGTCAGTACAGTGTCTTACCATTCATCTCCAGAGCCAGCTACAGCTACAGCCACTAGGATGAGATCCATTACAAGGTGTTCAGAAGGTATGGCTGGTCGGTGGAACTGATCCATGGCATGCTGTGCAGCTCCCATGTGTTTCCAATTTGATATCCGATACCTCCTCTTTGTTTGTTTTTACAGAATCAGCAGTTTTAGATTGTCCATGCTTCAGCAAAGCTACTCAAAATATAGAGCAGCCTACACATGTGAATCAAGCTTGCATGCTTATTGTATAATATTCCTTAAAAAGGCAATGAATACAGGACCCCATTCATGGCATCAGAATGGTAAATGCCAGTATTCTTAAACACTGTGGTATTACATTTACTTTTTCCATTTGTTCAGTAAAACAGTCTCTAAATGGGAACTTGTGGTACATGTTGATGGGTTGCCAAGCCACTGTGGTGAAAATATCATGCCATCTAGAGAGCTGTGATTCACAGAAAATACTAGTCGCATTGTGGTATTGCCATTCAAACCTTTTTTTCTCATGATTTTTTTTTTACACATCGGTGCTCTGTCATACACATTTAAACAAATAGTTTGTGTTACTTTGTGTTGAAAATACCGCTATTAGATCTATAGGACTGTAAATATTTCTGATATAGCAAGTAGAAAGAGGTGATCCTCTTTTTAATAGGATATATAGGCAGGCACATGCATACACTTTGAGTAATCTATGTACATTTGAAGATAGTTATTCTAGAGAGACCCACGGAGACACAATATCTTATTACAAAATTGTCTAAATGTTTCTTGTTGAATTTAAATTTCTTGAATGTAAGTCTCGTCTTTCTTTTATGTTGGGTATCGTACATATAAGCCTCCCTCTTTCTTCTTCGACCCAATGGAAAATGCTGAATACCTTCAGATTCGGTATGGTAGAGGTTTTGGGTTTGTGCACATTCAATAGCTTCATCTTCTTTGCATTGTGTTTACAAGCAACTTTGCTTATGAGAAAGGGTGCTGTAACTTTAACTTAGCAATTGCCCCGTTTGGCAGGGTGGCTGGTACTGTAGACTTAAAATCTCTATTGGAAACTGAATTGTCTTCTAAACCATGCAGCCTCGTTATCATTTTGTTTGCAAATCAAACCCAAACACACCTTTTGAAAGGCGTGTTTTCTTTTTTTCTCTTGTTGTTTTAACATTGTAAGCCGTTGTTACAACACATTGGCGGACCGGTAATGCGCTGCGTGAGTGAGTCCAGTTTCAGATAATAAAAGGTTAAAAAAAGGAATGCTGCAATAAATAGCAAGGAATTCTATTAAAGTGTAAAAAAAGAACCTGAAAGTAAGACACACCACAGTTATTTAAAACAGACTTATTTCTTTCTGGTGGAATCCGTTCTGTGGTATTCAACAGGATCGAGAAATGCTGGGATCGACCACATTGATACAGTATTGAAGACGGTGGCTGAAATCTCATTAAGAAAAGTACTTCACCATCTGAAAGAAATACGCTGCAATGTTCCTATAAGAAAATGACGGCAGAGCATATACAGTAACAGCAGGCGACCCGTTGCCTCATCACATCAAAGCCTTTTGCAAATGAATGTTGACCCCCCCCCCCCTCGCTGACCCTTGATGATTAAATTAAAGGAGCCAATCCTTTCGGTATGCAAGACATACCAAACAGGGGAGGGGGGTCTGTCTGTAAACGTTGTGTTATACTTTAATATTAAGGTAGACAGTGCGGTCTGCCCTTTGCTGCAACAGTAATTGAATAACGACGCTGTAATGCAGCTTCAGGAAAATGGCACGGGTTATTTCTCTAAATACTGGAGTGTATAACACTAAGGGGCCCGGTGCCTTAGCACATCAAAGCACAGTGCTGATGAATGGTGACCTGGACAGCTGTTTCATTAAACAGTTTGAGTCCTCATGACCGGCTTCATGTTTTTCTTATTTTATTATTTTCTCAAACAGGATGGTTGATGCAATTCTGTTATGTGATGTGAGTGAGGTTTGGCATACAGCACAGATGTGACCTATGCCAGGGGTTTCCAAACTGTAGGCAGTGTCGTGGAGGTACTTATAGGCTTTTGATGCCATGATAACTATACTCACTTATTTTTATTTAAATCTCTCTCTCTCTCTCTCTCTCTCTCTCTCTCTCTCTCTCTCTCTCTCTCTCTCTCCCTGCTAATTCTGTAGTCATCATTACAAAGTCCGTTGTAATGCTGCTAACATGTGTTCTCCACATTTCTTCTCACTTTTTCGCTATAAAGAGCTGCATGCTTTTCCAGGGATGGCAATAAGACAGAAAAGAAAGCGGTCCACACACCGGAGATCAAGCTTAGTGAGTCTGGCAGTGCTGTATTCCAGCTTCATGGCTACTGCATTACAGTATGTGTCCCGTCATTTTATAACATAACTCCCCTCTTCCCTTTTTCATATATTGAATTGTATGGAGTATTTCAGCAAGCTATATGCAGGTTGCACGTTATATTCAAGGTGTACATTATTGTACTAATAATGCTTTATATTGCACCAGTTTTAACTAATACTTCACAGAAAATATTAAACTATGCTGTAATTCTGCATTAGTAAAACATTCTGCCAGAATAAATTATACCGTTAGCACTGCTCTGCTCTTGTGCCAGCACCCTATTTTTCTGTAAATTGCAGGACTTTATACGTTATAAAACCAAATTTAAAAGACCCATCTGGTGTTTTTAATGATAATTGAGGCTGCATAATCGTCAGCCAACCTTTTATCATGAAGCCGCAAACAACACAGTAAGGTATAATAGGGCTGCTTGAATTATCACTTAGAACTGCCTTAGAAGTCCACCCAAGGTAGAAGCATCCATGTTCTACAGGGTCAGGCTGTTCTGTATTGAACATGGTGATATTAAGCTGTTTTATATAGTGAGAGAAGAATGTAACACTAGCTAAGATCTATAGCAACATTTAATTACCACTGTAGATGCTGAATTTCTAGAGGCAGTGTGCCCAGCTAATAACCTACGCCTGTCACTCATGGAATTGCAAACAGATCTTCTTTTTCCCCCATTTTGTCTAATGCTTTCTAAAGGACAGGTCTTTGTAAGAGCACGCAAAAACATTCAGTTCTAACCCAGTTGACTTAATCCCCTTGTCTTCAAATAAACACATTCTTGAATGCATTACTGAAAGTCACGGTGTCCTTGGCAAAAGAATACTTTTTTTTTTTTTCTATTATTTTTCTCTAAAAGAAATCTAGTGCCTTTTTTAACTATTTTATCAGCAAACGTTTTTTACACAGCTGTCCTCAATGTGCAAACCTTATAGCACTTACCTGCTGCACCAAGTCTGTACACATACAGTATGAAATCATTATTGTGGCTGTGTAGAGTCTGTGAGCCAACATTCCAGCGCACAGGCAGTCTATAGGGACTGACCAGGACAAATGTGTTACAAAGCTGGTACCTCTTGAAGTCCCATATAGAATACAGTATATGCATTATTTTTTTAGTATGCATTACTGGCAATTATTAGAAAGTAGCCATCTGGTTGTATAACATTTTTAGAAGGAGGTTGTGTCCTATTCAGCAAATTATGATCATTAAATCAGTGAAATGATTAAACATAATCACAAATAGCTGTTGCTATTTGAAAATGTTTTGGATGTATCACTGATTGATGTGTGTATTGTATTAATTCAATATGAGTTAAATCATTTAGAAGGAATGCATGTTTTATTACATAATGGTCAATGATACTATAATTCCCTTTAATTTGCCTCTGACAAGTACAAAAAAAACTGGCCAAAACCCTAATGTTGCCCTAAAGAGCTCTTTGTGTCTCTGTTTAAGAATTGCATTTATTGCATTTTTTAACAGATGCGTTCATTTTTTTCTGGTATGCTTTGCCAGAGTTTTACATAAGTACTGCTTGTCTTGCGATTCTCTCCACAACATTTTGAAAAAACTGTAATTTCCATGAATGGATGAAAGCCGACTCTGAAATATCACAGTGGAGATGGCGCCCAGTCTGGCTCTCTCGTTTCTCGCCCAGGACAATTACAAGAGAAGAAGGGATTGAGGCCTGAGAAGAGGGTTCATTCACCTCGTCTCCCCCAATAACTCATGCATGCTGAAGAAATCAGACAACAGGCTAATCAGGACTTGGAGCCAGATCCGAAACAGAATAGACTTGGACAAGAGGCTCCAAAAACTAATAAAAGACATCTCCTTTACAAGCATTGCTGAGTTTAACCACTTCTTACCTGAATACTGTTAAAGGGTCCCGCTCTCCTCCCTCAAGGGAAAGCATTGAAAGACAGCTATTGTGGCTAAAACCAAAAATCACTTTCCCTTTAAGGTGTTATTGTTTGCCATCAATTTTTAAAGTACACACACACACACGTATGTAGTGATAACCGTTTTATATTACATAAAGGTTGGTTGGTGAGGGGTTAAAAATGTTTGATGTTGATCTAAAAAAAATAAATAAATAAGTTAGCTAATTTACACAGCAAGATACGTCGCCCTCCTGCTCTGTTAATGAGAAGGTCCTGTTTGATCCACGAGTCTAATGAGAAAAACAAGGTCGTCATTAAACAGCTGCTGTGGGTAGCACATGGGTTTCATACTGGCGTATAGCTGTAGGTAATAGAAGTCAAGTAGCCCACACTAATGACACTGGGTCTCTGTTAAGGAAGTATTCAGTAATTGGACAGGTTGAAAGGAGCTACAGCCTTGAAGGTATTTACAAAGTGTCTGAAACCCAAAGCACACAGTCTGAATAAACCACTGACAGAGCCAGGACGGGACAGAGTTGATATCCTGCAATAGAGGTGGGTACTCATGCAAAGAAAATAGGAATTTAAAAAATAAAGGGAACAATTAACTTATAGGATCAGGAGCCTAAGAGGGCAACTCATAGCTGAAAACTTGGCAAGTTATAGTGTGACACTGTAAACACGAAACTAGATTTTCTTTTCAGGACTTGGCTGTGTAGATCAAATTTCTATCTATCTATATATCTGTTAATCTATCTATTAATCATTGCTGATTTAGTTAACTTGTGTTTTCTATATTTGCTATTTGCATTGACTTCATTATGTATTTATTAGGGTTGCTTTTAATTTATATTAATATAATTGGTTTTGCATCTCTAGAATATGTCCTGATTTCACATTAATGTCTGAATGTTTATACATTACGCACATATTATAACAAAGACCTATCAATATTTGTATTACCTATATTACTATAGCCTGTTTGAGACATGCTTGTGAATCTGGTTTTGTTTTAGTAATTCAGAAGTTCACCTGCTACAATGAAGCTTATCCCAGTCCTGCTCATCGCTGGAGCTTGTGAAGTAGTGATATGCCAGGCACAAGACAGCTTCTTCTGGCTGTCTTACCTGCAGCGCCGGTTTGGTTACAGCGATTACTCTGGGCAGGTGGCAGCCAGCATGCGTGCCAGGGATTGCCCCCTGGAGTGTGACTGCCCTCCCAGCTTCCCGATCAGCATGTACTGCGACAGCCGCAACCTCAAGCAGATCCCCTTCGTGCCTTCCCGGATGAAGTATGTGTACTTACAGAACAACCGGATCAGCTCCATTCAGGACGGGGCTTTTGACAACGCAACCGGACTGGTCTGGATCATGCTACACAGGAACCAGCTAACCATGGACAAGATCGGGAAAATGGTTTTCTCCAAGCTGCAGAACTTGGATCGGCTATATCTGGACCATAACAACCTTACTAGAGTGCCCACCCCACTGCCACGGTCCCTGAGTGACCTCAGGCTGTCCAACAACAAGATCAACAAAATCCAGCCCAACACGTTCGAAGGACTGGAGAACCTGACTTCCTTATTACTCAACTACAATCAGATCCCTGACATCGGCACAGCTCTGAAGGGGCTGAAATCGCTGTCCCTTCTGGATCTGAGCAACAACAAGCTGAAGAAACTGCCGGGGAATCTTCCAGACCGGCTTCACCAGCTCTATCTGGAGTTTAATAAGATCAACGCCATTCCGGACGATTATTTTAGGAAATTCCCCAAACTGCAGTATGTGAGGCTCTCAAACAACGAGCTGACCGACAAAGGGATTCCCTCCAACACTTTCAACACCACCAGCTTGATCGAGCTGGATCTCTCCTACAACAGACTGCAGAAGATACCCTCGGTGAACACCAATCTGGAGCACCTCTACCTGCAAGCTAATGAGATCACAGGTGAGTGAGAGCAGAGCATCGGCACTGCATACCGTCTGACCTGTGATACTGTTTTTAAGAAGCCGCTCAGTGTTTCGTTTGCAGGAACGTTGATCCGTCAAAGAGCCAATTCCATGGGCTAAATCTTAAACATGCCAAATTGTTATTGATTGAAACTCAATAACTGTGCAAACAAGGGAAACTAGGGACTCCATTATTTGTGTTGCTTAATTAACACGTTTTATTCCATTTAATTAATACTGAACAACTTCAAATTTCTTAAAGGTAATTACTCTGAATATACGAGTATCGGCACAACTCTCCCTACAATTTTAACTATTTCACTTGATCCTAAATTTAAAGTCGTTATGAGATTACAAAATTGTTATTCTTCCCCCCCAGGGTTAAATATAATTTCCCCATACGACAGAAGATTTTCAAGGTTTGGTTGTTTCCAGACTGTAAAGCATGCAATGAATGAAATATGTATTACTGTAACCTTTACAAGCTAATAGCCTGCCTACTATATTCCAGTACCCCTCTCACCAGTGTGATTGACCTTCTCCCCTGCCTTTAAGGTGTTATATTTGAAACCAATCCTGTCTTGTGGGAGCATCTCCTCCCCAGCACTGCTTGCTGCAGCTGTCAAATATACTCCTGCAACACGGCCCTTATGCACTGCATCCAGTACAGTAATGTCTTCTCCTGTTCTTTTTACCAGAGTTCTCAATCAACAGCTTCTGCCAGGTGATTGACATCATGAGCTTCTCTCGGCTACAAGTCCTGCGATTGGACGGCAACAAGATCGCGCACAACAAGATCCCACCAAAGGCGGCGCTGTGCCTACGCCTGGCCACCATCATCGATGTGTAGACTCAGAGACACTCGGAGGTAACGCAGCTTCATTCCCAGAAGAGCTAGACCAGATCAGCATTCTTTTTACAGCATGATGCGTCTGAACGTGAATGGGTTCTCCTTGATTTTATTGATCGAACGTATCTAATACATTGCTTGGTTAGTCTCTTTAACCCCCTGCAAGCTTTTCTTGGCTGTGAAAGCTTTTCCGTTTTAGTGGGCTAGGAGGAGGGATAGTGTATACCGGAATGGTTTTAACCTGTAGTACCTGGAGCATTAGAACAAAGTCAATCAAGTGCATATGAACAGTACAAGCACATGAGCATAAAGTTAAACAAAAAGTATTAGGGTTTTTTAGGGTTAGTTTTTCACTAAGAAAGATACATACTTAATCGTTTGTTACGCGCTCATTTTGTATACATATAAGCTAATTTATCATGATATCAAAAAACATTTGAATATTACTTTTAAAAACAACACTAGTTTAAATGTAACTTTTGTTGAAACAGCCAGTGCAGGCATTCAGTGTGCTTCCCCTCCCAACTGCTATAAGTCATCAGTGTCTTTGCATGGGATTTTTCCATAGCACACAGTGCCACCTGATGAAGTTGCAGTTAGAGTAAGAATCTTTAAAGAAAGACAAATGAGAGTTATCTAAACTGCCTGAGCTAACAGACAGCATGGATTTTTAGGAAAGAAAGATACTGAATCACTTGAGTCCAAATTTCAGATGACAAATGCTGTGCCTGAATTCCGGATACCAGCAGACTGGGAGGGTACAGGAGCTGGGCTGTTAGAAAATAACCAAAGCCAATGGAAAAAAGATCCACAGCACTGGAGGTGGAACAACTATACCAGTGGCTGCTTTATTTCATTCGGACTTAGTGGGAAAGGGTTAAATAAATACACACACACACACACACACACACGTGTGTGCACACACGCACACACACACAAAAACAAATCTCTTGCCTAATACCTTAGTTTAGCTTATATAAAGAAGGCTCTCCTTTTGGCATGTATCCTGTCAGCAGCTTCTTTCAGGGGTTTGAAATCCCACCAGAAATACAAACTTTGGTTTGTTTGAGCTTTACAGTCTCAAAGAAACTGCTTCAGCTCCCTCTTAAAAAAACAAATACATACTGTTTATGGTTTCGTACCATGAAAAGGATGCCAAATATTTTGTTTCCATATTTTCAATGATTTAATATATATATATATATATATATATATATATATATATATATATATATATATATATATATATATATATATACAGTACTTGGCAAAAGTTTTAGGCAGGTGTGAAAAAATGCTGTAAAGTAAGAATGCTTTCAAAAATAGACATGTTAATAGATTATATTTATCAATTAACTAAATGCAAAGTGAGTGAACAGAAGAAAAATCTAAATCAAATCCATATTTGTTGTGACCACCCTTTGCCTTCAAAACAGCATCAATTCTTCTAGGTACACTTGCACAAAGTCAGGGATTTTGTAGGCATATAGTCAGGTGTATGATTAAACAATTATACCAAACAGGTGCTAATGATCATCAATTCAATATGTAGGGTGAAACACAATCATTAACTGAAACAGAAACAGCTGTGTAGGAGGAATAAAACTATGTGAGGGACAGCCAAACTCAGATAACAAGGTGAGGTTGCTGAAGACAGTTTACTGTCAAAAGTCATACACCATGGCAAGACTGAGCACAGCAACAAGACACAAGGTAGTTCTACTGCATCAGCAAGGTCTCTCCCAGGCAGAAACTTCAAGGCAGACAGGGGTTTCTAGATGTGCTGTCCAAGCTCTTTTGAAGAAGCACAAAGAAACGGGCAACGTTGAGGACCGTAGACGCAGTGGTCGGCCAAGGAAACTTACTGCAGCAGATGAAAGACACATCATGCTTACTTCCCTTCGCAATCAGAAGATGTCCAGCAGTGCCATCAGCTCAGAATTGGCAGAAAACAGTGGGTCCCTGGTACACCCATCTACTTTCCGGAGAAGTCTGGTCAGAAGTGGCCTTCATGGAAGACTTGCGGCCAAAAAGCCATACCTCCGACGTGGAAACAAGGCCAAGCGACTCAACTATGCACGAAAACACAGGAACTGGGGTGCAGAAAAATGGCAGCAGGTGCTCTGGACTGATGAGTCAAAATTTGAAATATTTGGCTGTAGCAGAAGGCAGTTTGTTCGCTGAAGGTTGGAGAGCGGTACACGAATGAGTGTCTGCAGGCAACAGTGAAGCATGGTGGAGGTTCCTTGCAAGTTTGGGGCTGTATTTCTGCAAGTGGAGTTGGGGATTTGGTCAGAATTAATGGTCTCCTCAATGCTGAAAAGTACAGGCAGATACTTATCCATCATGCAATACCATCAGGGAGGCATCTGATTGGCCCCAAATTTATTCTGCAGCATGACAACGACCCCAAACATACAGCGAAAGTCATTAAGAACTATCTTCAGCGTAAAGAAGAACAAGGAGTCCTGGAAATGATGGTATGGCCCCCACAGAGCCCTGATCTCAACATCATCGAGTCTGTCTGGGATTACATGAAGAGAGAGAAGCAACTGAGGCTGCCTAAATCCACAGAAAAACTGTGGTTAGTTCTCCAAGATGTTTAGGCCAACCTACCTGCCGAGTTCCTTCAAAAACTGTGTGCAAGTGTACCTAGAAGAATTGATGCTGTTTTGAAGGCAAAGGATGGTCACACCAAATATTGATTTGATGTAGATTTTTCTTCTGTTCACTCACTTTGCATTTTGTTAATTGATAAATATAAACTATTAACATGTCTATTTTTGAAAGCATTCTTACTTTACAGCATTTTTTTACACCTGCCTAAAACTTTTGCACAGTACTGTATATATTACATATACTGTATCTTTCATACAGTGTATTGAAAATATAGGTTGTTGTCAAGCCAAAAAGCATGTATCACTATGTATTTTTTGTTTTCTCTGTGTGGGGTTGTGGGTCCTTATTATTCAATACTGTGCACTGCCACAGACAGTTAATATATGCAATACATATGCATGTGGCAGTCTGGCTATGGGGTTTCTCTATTATCATATTAATAATGTATTATTATTATTATCACATCTCACACTAATGCTGGTGGTTTTAAGGTTGTGTATAACTGCTCATAGGGGAAAATTGTGATCTAAAGCTGGATTTAAATCCAGTTCATAAAGCTGTATAATTATATATTTTTTATTACTATGTCACATAAAGGAATGTATTTATTACAAAAAAAATAATAACAATAAAAAAATAAAAACTTTTATAAATAGTCTGGACTTACTACACTGCTTCATTCTGTGTGTGAGTTTACAAAAGCACATTCATGTATATACACTCTTTTTATGTTCTTTGCGTGTATGTCTATTGCAGGCTGGGGAGAAGCTCTCCCTAGTGGAGGATTGGTGAATTGGTTGGATGACTATTGAGACAGAACCCATCCTACATCAGGAAGTGAGAGCCGCATATGCACATTCTACCCAGAGCACAAGGTGGTATAAATGATATATAAAACAAGGAGGTGGGGAGTCCAATGACCCCACAGTGAAACTGTAAACCTTAAAAATGTGGTCAAATGCCACCCCTTGAAGCTAAAATACTAGTAATCACTGAGAAATCAACACGGCTCTACACACATTGATACCAAATCTCTCTGGTTCTTGCTCCTGCTGTTCTGTGGTTGACTACACATTGCTGTATATAACAGCCATAAGGCATCATGTGCATATTCCTTTCTCTTCTCTGTTATACGCATTATCTTCTACTACCATAGAAAAACAAAGTATTACCTTATAGTTCACAATGTAGTTTTACAGAAGGTATGGATAAAGGACATGAAAAGCCTGGAAAGTTAGATTTTTTTTTAAGTGATTTTTATTCATTCTTGATTGGGTGTTTCGATTTATGATTACACATGTGCTTTTGATAAATCGTAATCAGTGTTGGAGGGAGGGGGTGCTGCCTGTGCTCAAGCCCAGTTGCAGCAGGAGCAGCTGGTGTCGAAGACCAGGCCAGCCCCACAGTGCTGGTTGTAGGTCTCTCCGTTCACGCAGTCCCAGAAGTGGTTCTTGTTGGATGCATCAGGGTACAGGCCATTGGCTTTGCCAGCACAGAAGCCACTCCCTCCACTGCTGCTGCCTCCACTACTGCCTCCACCGGAGGGAGGGTTGGGCTGTGCTGGAGCCTGAGTCACGGGGGGCAGGGGGTTTGCTGGGGCGGTGCAGCCTTGGAAACACAGAGAGAAGAGCGACATCAGAGCCCTAATCACAAAACACATTTGAACTGTTGCGTAGCCCTGTTTCATATATATCTCTATGGAATGGATTTACTGCACGGAACACCAGCTGGACCATCGAACAATACTGAACAAGAGCTGTGACCTGGAATATATTCCTTAATGAAATTGAATCGTAATATAACAGATGGAATCCAGTTAAACAGAGCTGGTATTAAGAGGTGACAGGGTTTAGATCATATACTGTACCCTTAGGTCATCTCAAATTACTTTCTGGGTCACTACCAGACAGAGAGAGAAAAGACAGCAGTTACCTGTGCTGCCTGTTCCCAGTGCAGTCTTCAGAGTGTTGATCAGGGGGTATTTGCCTTGGTTACAGAAGGTGCCGCTGAAGTCATCCAGATCGATAGTCCAGACCATGGCGCCTCCAAAGTTGTTCTGCTTCAGCCACTGAACCTGTAGGGGGCAACAAAGAGATAGAGCACGGTGTTGAATTGGTTATCAGGGAGGTCAGTAGATTTTCCATTCCCTGGGGCTTAAAAGCAAAGCTCGGCTGAGACCCACCTTGATGTTGAAGCTCTTCTCGTTGTCATAGCCGACCCACAGGTTGTCTTTGTAGGCATAGGGGACATCCTGGGGGGCATCCCAGGCCTGAGTGGCTCCCTGACTGATGAAGGTGCAGATCTGGGGAGAAGACACAGAGACCAAACGAGAGTTACACAAGGAGACAGGTCCATCACCAGCATTTGACTCCTGGCTAACAGGAACGGGTCTAAGTCATGTAAGATTAAATCAATACACGAAAGACAGAGAAAAAGCCAGTTTGTTTAAATATAGCATTACCTAAATAAAGGGGCTCACTTTTGCATGTTACTAGTATATGACATATGAATTTTGCATGAATGCAATATAATACTGGGGTAAGAAATGTCTAGAAGAAGGAAAAGCCATTGGGCCCATCAAGTTGGCCTAGCAGGCCTGCGTACCTCATAGTAGGCCCAGAAGCCTGCCTGTCTGGTGAAGGGTCCTGCAGGGCCGGCGCCAGCGGTTGGGGCTCCCACACCATTGTTGGAGGGGTTTGCCAGGGTCCAGGTGTGTCCGTAGGTGGGGAAGCCGACCAGCAGTTTCTCTGCAGGGGCACCACTGCTCTTCCAGTAGTTCATGGCGTAGTTCTGGGAACGGCAGCAGGCAAACAAAGGGTTAGATTGAATGAACAATGTGGTAGTCGACATCCATTCCAGGTATTAATCCTAATTTTTGCAATTCTAATCCTAATTCCTATGTGATTAGATCTCGTTCTGTACAGTTAAGCAGATGTTCTCACCACGTTGAAGTCGGTCATGGCGCCCTGGTCGGCAGGTCCCTTGTACAGAGGGCTGTTCTCACCAGTCTGACGCTCCCAGGTTCCATGGAAGTCGTAGGTCATCACGTGGAGATAATCCAGGTACCTGCAGGAGGCAGGAAGAAGCTGGTTTAGTGGCATTGGATCCAGTGGCAGTATCTTAGAACTGTTAGGCAGTGTTATTGATTTTCTTACTATTTACAACAAGGTTTATGAGGTTTATACAAGCAGTCCTATGGGGAGGACAGGGCTCTCAATGAAGCATCTTGTACAGGGGTGAGAAGCTTCTCAGTGGCTAGGCCAGTCTCATAGCCAGGATTCAGTACAGTTCCTGCTAACAAGGATGGCATGGCGATGATTGTAATCTCATGGCTCAGCTGTCTCTATCATTCAGGGTTCTCCCCCTCGATGCTGGCTTGCTGATACTCACTGGGAGACCTGGGCAACCTGGTATCCAGAGTCGATGGTTCCCTTGGCGGCTGAGACAGCGGCAGTCACCATGAGACGAGGGCGGTTGCTCTGCTTGGCTTCAGCCTCAAAGGCAGCCTGCATTTCCTGTGAAACAGAGCGCAAGACAGTTTAAGAACGAGACATTTTAGGAACAGCTTATGAACAATCATTAGCTGTCTTACACAGTGTGACATATGTATCAGATAGTGGTTCTCAATGATCTAGGTGGACCAGTTCCCTCTCAGTGTATTACTGACAAAATCTTAGATGATAATTTCAGTTTCAACATGTTATGCTGAAGCAAGCTACATTAACAATCTCAGTTCCTGCTTTTTCCCCCACTGCCTTTTAAGCAAGCACATGTTTGTCAGAATCGTGGGATGGTGGTCAATGTGTTTCCCAGTACCTGGACCAGGGTGGTGAAGAGCTGCTTGTCCTGGGAGGGGCTGCCTCTGGAGCCGGGGTATTCCCAGTCAATGTCCAGCCCGTCAAACTCGTACTGCCTCAGGAACTTGATCACAGACTGGATGAAAATCTGACGGGTGCCAGAGCTGGCCACCATAGCAGAGAACCTGCAGAGAGAGAGAGAGAGAGGAGGGTTTGTGAGGACAGGACCATGAGTAGACAGAGAGAGAGAGAGACAGAGTAAAGAATGCACACAGAGCAAAACTCACTGAGCTGTTCCAAAGTTCCAGCCACCAATAGCCAAGAGGGTCTTCAGGTTTCCATTCCTGCGAGGGATCAAGAGACAGACGTTTAGTTTCTACACATGTTTCAGGTTCTTACCTTGTGGAGTCTTGATTGAAATGTTGACATGTGCCATTGTGTAATAGTTTATCCTACTCTGCCCCTTGCATCCCCTTGTCCCACCCCTCGCCCCTGTTCGGTTTTGGTCTTTCCCTCGACAGGAACTCACTGGTTCTTGAGGCCGTTGAACTGCGAGTAGAGTTTGACATCGTCCCACTCATAAGTCTTGATCTGGTTGTTACTCATTCCAGCGAAGGCATAGATCAGGTGATCACACAGGCATGGGTCGATGTTGGTGGGGAAGTACTTCCCAGCTCCTGGTCTGTACTGGGCCCAGTTGGTGAAGTAACATGAAAGGATGTAGGAGGATCCTGGGATTACAAGGTTAAGAAGAAATATTAATCATATATGCATTACATTGTGTCTGCAGTGTGGCCAACCCTACTAAAAGTGGTCTTTTACAGAGAACTAGATTGAGGTGTAGTTACTTGTTCAATCACCATCAAACATTTTGCTGACATTCTGGTCCACAGTAAACATAAATGGACATTAAAACCTGTAAGAGCACATGTAAAGTATGCAAAAATATTTGTAAAGATAATAGTGAAATTGCAAATAGAGAAAATAGATATTCAGTCATAAGAAACACTTCATACAAAAATATAACACAATAAAATACGTAGGAGAGACAGATACAACAATATATAAAATAATGCAGAATCACTTATCAAACATAAGAAATAATAAAGTAAATTAACCAATAGTTCAACACTTTACAAAAGTTACCATAACATGAAAGACCTACAATGTCAGAATTATAAGAGCCAATCAAATCATTATATCAAATAATATAGGCTGATCCAGTTATTTGACTGCTGGAACAATACTGTTCAATAACTGTTTTACCATACTTAATATATATATATAAACAGTTATTGAACAGTATTGCTCCAGCTGTCACATAACTGGATCAGCCTATATTGAGATGCAATTATATAAGTGAAGCTGTGCTGGTGCATTGGTTCTGCTTCATTGATAAAGTCCAGGTTTTATTTCTAAATGCAGCGTGCTGGTTTGTGTAAGATGTGAGTGTTGAAGATGACTTACCTAGCTGCAGATGCAGCAGGAAGGCCAGGCCTGTGAGAGAGAAGCAGTGTGGATTAATGACACTGGAAGTGATGCCAGCCAGGTGCAATGAATAATACTTACTTTATAGATGGGAATACATTCTATAAAATGCATTAGAAAAGCTATAAACTGCAGTAACAACACTTGATTAATAATAATAATAATAATAATAATAATAATAATAATAATAATAATAATAATAATAATAATAATAATAATAATGACTTATAAATACACAGTTTTACTGCAGGGTCTTTAACCCCACAACCCTGCATTTTGGATACCAGCATGAACTCAACAAGGTATAAAAAAGGTTATGGCTTCCGGACTGTCCTGGTATTGTATCTCTATACAAACATGTAGAAGTTGCACACCTGTATTATATACTCTATATTATTACAAGTGAGTACGATAAGCAGTGCACCTGAAGCTCAGAAGTCTGTAGGTACTGTATAAATATAATAGCACAGGCTATACCTGAGAGTAAAGCGTAGAGCAACCTGAACAGATGTGTAACATAACATTGTACAGCTTGATCTAAAATGCAATAAGCTTGCAATTCAGTAAGAGTTAGCAGAAGCAGATAGCAATGGGAGCAGTACTTACCAGTCCAGATCAGTAGCTTACCCATCTTCAGCTTTGTACATTAAACTGATGGCTGGATGCTCCTTATATACCTTTAAACCAGAGGCCAATACTCTTATCAACACAGGAGCTGTTTTCCTACACTTAAATGATATCACACTTTCAGATTAAATGTTACAATCCATGGCGCTTGTCAGATAATGGGGTTAATGTTAATGTAAATGTTAAAGCTGATATTGACACATTACTCTAAATTCCAGCTATAGGCATGTCCGCAAGCAAATAAAAAGCCCTTATTTTCCATTTTTGCATGACTTTGTCTCAAGGATATCATATTCGGGACTTAATGTTCCTGATTAATGGAAGATACAATAGTTACATAATTGTATTACATAATAACAGTATAATTGTATTGTATCTTTGACATAGGAGGAGGACGGGGAGGGGGGTGGAACCCCTTTCTGAGCAGAATGAGTTATGTGGAGATTTTAGGGTGACAAGAGAGAAATCCTAAAGCTTGGTCTCAATACAGGCATCTTTCTGCTGATTTATGGCAGAAACATTCGATAAATCAGTGAATATTGAAGACAACCTGCCAGTGAATTTTATATTGGAGTGACTGTGGACTGTGGTTAATATACCCAATATGCTTTTAACACCTCTGTTTCTTGATTATTTCAGTTTTTCCTAACAGTCGTTGAGGCTCATTGGAAAAGAATGTACCAGGTTGCTAGTTCTGAGTCAATGTTTCTTTTTCTGATCATCTAAGGGCGTTGTTTTTTCATGGTTATCCTGGATTTAAAGATTTCCGTGAAATTTACCCATTGCCAGGTAATATGTAGTTCCCCATAAAAATTCCCATTTCTGATAGAACAGCGTAAATATAAATATATTTGATCACTTACAAATAAATACAGTAAACGTTTGCCTGATTGGTGCATTACGTGTTACACTGCATTTAGGAACCTGGCAGCCGGTTTAGTTTGCTTCCAGTAAGTTATTGAACACACACTGCATACAGCTGCACGATTTCTTTAAAAAGTCTTCAACGAAAAAGACACCAGCTGCATCAAAGATTGGAACTATATCTGCTAAGCGCTGTGCCCAGTACAAAAAGGGAACATTTGACGTGTCAGTTGTATTTTAAACACCTATTTCTGTTTTTATTTTGTTTGATAATTCATTGATGGTGAAAATTGAATGTCTTTAAAAGGTGGACAAAAAATGAAATATTCTACAACGGAGCATTTACTGCTTTTTAGATAAGCATTTCAATATTTAGGAACATTTGTTGTATAAATACTCTAGAGAAAATGGTAAATTTTGAATGTGACAATGCAGTTTTTTCTTCTTAAATACATATTATGTTTAAACATGAAATATCTTGAAAAACCTATTTTTAGACTGTGAATTGCAATTAAATAAGCAACTCGTTACCATGAAACAAATGCAGCCCTAATCATAACACATACAACAGTTAGACGGCAGAATGGCTGATACATCTTTCTATTTGATCCTTTTTAACTAATCAGAATTTGTTTGCCATGTTACAGACAAATATTCCATTTATAGGTTATCAAAAGAACTTGGAAACAACACTCTGCAACAGCCAGCCTAAAATAGATTGGATACAAAGTGTTATAATCTCTCTTCTTAAACTAATCTGTGTGTCAATAGCACAGGAGCTATTGCAGGCACCTTAACATTATGTCAAGGTCATTTTGCATCGTTGTGTCATAAAATTTTAGAGCCCAATTCAATCAACATTGAGCTTGAAAAAAAGTGTTGTAGGGTAATTCAAATTTGTTTAATTAAATAGAGAAAATACGGTACATGTTTTTTTTTTTTTTAATTCATCACTAATAATTTATTGATCGAATTAAAATATAAATTGCTCCACATTTGCAGGTTCTCGATTCTGTTGAGACCGTGCACTGCAAGCAAGCGTCTTAACCACAATGCAAAAGAACTGGACTCATCTGCAATCCTGGTTTTAGTGCTTTTAACTTCCTCTCATCTCACCAACAGGGGACAGAATCCATAACGGCAGTGAATCACACAACACTGACCATTACACACACATAAATATATATATATATATATATATATATATATATATATATATATATATACACACATACATATATATATATACACACATACATATATATTGTATATACTGTATATATATATATATATATACTGTAATTATTTAATGGGTAATTACGGCTCCATCCACAGTATAAAAGACCCACTCCTGGCTCAGAGCGGAGGAGAGTATTAGAGAGAGTTAAGGAAGTAAGAGTGAATGCTACCAGCCAGCAAACAAGGTACTTGTTTATAGTAAGAATTATTTGTTGGTGTTTATTTTTACTTTGGCCAGTGTGCCCTTTATTTTGTGTTTGGTATAAACTGTTTGTTTTTGTTTATTAATAAAATACTGAGTGTGGTAGCGCTTCAGCTTCACCTGTACGTCCTGTGTTTTTGGTTTTCATTTCCTGGTTTGACATCACCACTGCAGCCCTCAGTGTCACAATATATAATATGTATTTCAGGCACTGAAATACCGCTGGCGCATTGCTATGAAAATGTGCACCTTTTCAAAGAGATAACCGCTTTCAGCATTCAGTACAGTTCTTTTTAAGTAACAAATCATTTCTTGTTTCTTTCTCTCACATATTTCAACCTGCTGCACCACCCCGCCACATTTAAGGACACGTACATACTTCTCTTTTGTTTATACCAGGGATTTACATTGTTAAAAATCACAATTCACAGCCACAATAGGTAAAAACAAAAGTCATGATTTGATGTCCACATGGGCTCAAGGCTATAGTTTTTATTTGGTTTACATGGGATGGGACTTGCACCATCACAAACGTACTGCAAGTAATGCAATCAACACAAGAGTTAGTGAGATAGTGTTTCCTGGAGGGAATGTGTTTGTAGTAACACAGTTCCGCCCTCAATAAGAAAGTGGCTTCTTGTCTGTGCTCATGTTTGTGCAGTGAATGAACAGTCAGTGAGTTACTGCTGAATGTCTATCGTTGGACCCTCATTAAAGTCACCTTTTTCCAAGATGATATCTGCAAAGGTCTTGAGTGTTTAAACGTACATGTTACACAGCGATGCTCCCTTGATTATTCCTGCACTTGAGGTCATTGGCCTTCCTGTTGTGGTTATGATCGCAGCATCACAGACACTGACAGAATTACATCCACAACAATCCGGTATGGTGCATCACATGATTTAAGAGACTTGTCTGTGTTACAGGACAGTGCTTGATCCCTGTTAAAATGACTGATACTTACAAACAGAGCTGAAACTGGTGCAGGGCGAGCGGGGCAGCCGGCCCGGGTTCAAAGCTGTGAGGGGCAGGAAAATGAAATGCATTCCCTTGCGAGTAATGATTTTATTTTGCGGTTCTCAATGTTTTCTCTTGTCAGCTGTCAGCGCCCCCTAGCATAGTCTGAAGATCGCATGCCCCTCTGCACTAGAAAGGGGAATGCGTCACTTCCTTAGCTAACAGTCTTAACAACCACTAACCACTAAGGGGACAATGAAAAACTGAGGGATCCTTGTAGAGTAAAGTGTGTTGCATGGCTTAACTATGAATTAGTTGAATTTGCGAATTCTTGAAATGTGAAATAACAAGGGAGATCTGAACCTTGAAATATCTGTACTGTAAAATTCTATAAAGCAGCTAGCACAGAATGGACAGGAAAATCAATTTGTTCGTTACAATGGTCAATCTTTTTAAACAAGATATTGTATTACTCTATTGCTGTTTCCATATTTTGATATGGCTGTTTTGTGTATGGATATGATGATACCGTATTTGCATTTGCTATTAAAAGCTGTGCACAATGAAATGACAAACAGAGACGCAAAAGATTGCTTTTCATTAGTATTTTAATTCATTCTTGATTGGGTGTTACAATGCCGTTCTGATCACTGGGGGGATTTAATCAGAGGGTGCTGTCCGTGCTCAAGGCCAGTTGCAGCAGGAGCAGCTAGGGTCGAAGACCAGGCCAGCTTGGCAATTCTGGTTGTAGGTCACTCCGTTCAGGCAGTGCCAGAAGTGGTTCTTGTTGGATGCATCAGGGTACAAGCCACTGGCTTTGCCGGCACAGAAGCCACTCCCTCCACTGCTGCTGCCACCACTGCTGCCTCCACCGGAGGGAGGGTTGGGCTGGGCAGGGGCCTGAGTCACGGGGGGCAGGGGGTTTGCTGGGGCGGTGCAGCCTGGGAGAAAAAGGAGGTCAGCTGGTCAGTTTGAAAGCCGGGCACTCAACAACTACAACAAACAGCAACTACAGTAAGAATCTAAATCTAAAGGTCTTTTACAAAAATATACTTTACCCAGCTGGCCTATGTTACTTATGAATGAGTTTTTAGTTTTGCCTTTTTTATTACAGCATCTTATCCACGGTCTGAGAATTTCACTGAGATCGTAAAACGACTAAAGCAGCAACCTTCCAGAACTACACCATTACATTGAATGCAGTCATCTTGCAGCATGTGGGACTGTCAGCTCTGGGTTCCATGTTGTTAGATTTCCTATCTGAGATCCCTGAGTTGCTATCAAAAGCATGGCCTCTACACAAATGAGATAGACAGACAGTCATCAATTACCTGTGCTGCCTGTTCCCAGTGCAGTCTTCAGAGTGTTGATCAGGGGGTATTTGCCTTGGTTACAGAAGGTGCCGCTGAAGTCATCCAGATCGATAGTCCAGACCATGGCGCCTCCAAAGTTGTTCTGCTTCAGCCACTGAACCTGTAGGGGGCAACAAAGAGATAGAGCACGGTGTTAAATTGGTTATCAGGGAAGTCAGTAGAATTCCTATTCCCTGGGACTTGAAAGCAAAGGTCGGCTGAAACCCACCTTGATGTTGAAGCTCTTCTCGTTGTCATAGCCGACCCACAGGTTGTCTTTGTAGGCATAGGGGACATCCTGGGGGGCATCCCAGGCCTGAGTGGCTCCCTGATTGATGAAGGTGCAGATCTGGGGAGAAGACAGAGACCAAGTGGGAGTTACACAAGAAGATAGGTCCATTACCAGCATTTAACTCCTGGCTAACAGGAAGGGGTCTAAGACCTGTAAGATAAAAACAAAACACTAAAGACAGCGAAGAAGACAGTTTGTTTAAATATAGCATTACTTAAAGGGGCTCACTTTTGCATGTTATTAATATGACATATGAATTTTGCATGAATGCAATATAATACTGGGGTAAGAAATGTCTGGAAGAAGGAAAAGCCATTGGGCCCATCAAGTTGGCCTAGCAGGCCTGCGTACCTCATAGTAGGCCCAAAAGCCTGCCTGTCTGGTGAAGGGTCCTGCAGGGCCGGCACCAGTGGCTGGGGCTCCCACACCGTTGTTGGAGGGGTTTGCCAGGGTCCAGGTGTGTCCGTAGGTGGGGAAGCCGACCAGCAGTTTCTCTGCAGGGGCACCACTGCTCTTCCAGTAGTTCATGGCATAGTTCTGGGAATGGGAGCAGGCAAACAAAGGGTTAGATTGAATGCACAATGTGTTAGTCGACATCCGTTCCAGGTATTAATCCTAATTTGTACAATTCTAATCCTAATTCCTATGTAATTAGATCTCGTTCAGTACAGTTAAGAAGATGTTCTCACCACGTTGAAGTCGGTCATGGCGCCCTGGTCGGCAGGTCCCTTGTACAGAGGGCTGTTCTCACCAGTCTGACGCTCCCAGGTTCCATGGAAGTCGTAGGTCATCACGTGGAGATAATCCAGGTACCTGCAGGAGACAGGAAGAAGCTGGTTTAGTGGCATTGGATCCAGTGGCAGTATCTTAGAACTGTTAGGCAGTGTTATTGATTTTCTTACTATTTAAAACAAGGTTTATGAGGTTTATACAAGCAGTCCTGTGGGGAGGACAGGGCTCTCAATGAAGCAGTACAGGTACAGGGGCAAGAAGCTTCTCAGTGGCTAGGCCAGTCTCATAGCCAGGATTCAGTACAGTTCCTGCTAACAAGGATGGCATGGCGATGATTGTAATCTCATGGCTCAGCTGTCTCTATCATTCAGGGTTCTCCCCCTCGATGCTGGCTTGTTGATACTCACTGGGAGACCTGGGCGACCTGGTATCCAGAGTCGATGGTTCCCTTGGCGGCTGAGACAGCGGCGGTCACCATGAGACGAGGGCGGTTGCTTTGCTTGGCTTCAGCCTCAAAGGCAGCCTGCATTTCCTGTGAAACAGAGCGCAAGACAGTTTAAGAACGGGACATTTTAGGAACAGCTTATGAACAATCATTAGCTGTCTTACACAGTGTGACATATGTATCAGATAGTGGTTCTCAATGATCTAGGTGGACCAGTTCCCTCTCAGTGTATTATTGACAAAATCTTAGATGATAATTTCAGTTTCAACATGTTATGCTGAAGCAAGCTACATTAACAATCTCAGTTCCTGCTTTTTCCCCCACTGCCTTTTAAGCAAGCACATGTTTGTCAGAATCGTGGGATGGTGGTCAATGTGTTTCCCAGTACCTGGACCAGGGTGGTGAAGAGCTGCTTGTCCTGGGAGGGGCTGCCTCTGGAGCCGGGGTATTCCCAGTCAATGTCCAGCCCGTCAAACTCGTACTGCCTCAGGAACTTGATCACAGACTGGATGAAAATCTGACGGGTGCCAGAGCTGGCCACCATAGCAGAGAACCTGCAGAGAGAGAGAGAGAGAGGAGGGTTTGTGAGGACAGGACCATGAGTAGACAGAGAGAGAGAGAGACAGAGTAAAGAATGCACACAGAGCAAAACTCACTGAGCTGTTCCAAAGTTCCAGCCACCAATAGCCAAGAGGGTCTTCAGGTTTCCATTCCTGCGAGGGATCAAGAGACAGACGTTTAGTTTCTACACATGTTTCAGGTTCTTACCTTGTGGAGTCTTGATTGAAATGTTGACATGTGCCATTGTGTAATAGTTTATCCTATTCTGCCACTTGCATCCCCTTGTCCTACCCCTCGCCCCTGTTCGGTTTTGGACTTTCCCTCGACAGGAACTCACTGGTTCTTGAGGCCGTTGAACTGCGAGTAGAGTTTGACATCGTCCCACTCATAAGTCTTGATCTGGTTGTTACTCATTCCAGCGAAGGCATAGATCAGGTGATCACACAGACATGGGTCGATGTTGGTGGGGAAGTACTTCCCAGCTCCTGGTCTGTACTGGGCCCAGTTGGTGAAGTAACATGAAAGGATGTAGGAGGATCCTGGGATTACAAGGTTAAGAAGAAATATTAATCATATATGCATTACACTGTGTCTGCAGTGTGGCCAACCCTACTTAAAGTGGTCTTTTACAGAGAACTAGATTGAGGTGTAGTTACTTGTTCAATCACCATCAAACATTTTGCTGACATTCTGGTCCACAGTAAACATAAATGGACATTAAAACCTGTAAGAGCACATGCAAAGTATTCAAAAATATTTGTAAAGATAAAAGTGAAATTGCAAATAGAGAAAATAGATATTCAGTCATAAGAAACACTTCATACAAAAATATAACACAATAAAATACGTAGGAGAGACAGATACAACAATATATAAAATAATGCAGAATCACTTATCAAACATAAGAAATAATAAAGTAAATTAACCAATAGTTCAACACTTTACAAAAGTTACCATAACATGAAAGACCTACAATGTCAGAATTATAAGAGCCAATCAAATCATTATATCAAATAATATAGGCTGATCCAGTTATTTGACTGCTGGAACAATACTGTTCAATAACTGTTGTACCATACTTAATATATATATATAAACAGTTATTGAACAGCATTGCTCCAGCTGTCACATAACTGGATCAGCCTATATTGAGATGCAATTATATAAGTGAAGCTGTGCTGGTGCATTGGTTCTGCTTCATTGATAAAGTCCAGGTTTTATTTCTAAATGCAGCGTGCTGGTTTGTGTAAGATGTGAGTGTTGAAGATGACTTACCTAGCTGCAGATGCAGCAGGAAGGCCAGGCCTGTGAGAGAGAAGCAGTGTGGATTAATGACACTGGAAGTGATGCCAGCCAGGTGCAATGAATAATACTTACTTTATAGATGGGAATACATTCTATAAAATGCATTAGAAAAGCTATAAACTGCAGTAACAACACTTGATTAATAATAATAATAATAATAATAATAATAATAATAATAATAATAATAATAATAATAATAATAATAATAATGACTTATAAATACACAGTTTTACTGCAGGGTCTTTAACCCCACAACCCTGCATTTTGGATACCAGCATCAACAAGGTATAAAAAAGGTTATGGCTTCCGGACTGTCCTGGTATTGTATCTCTATACAAACATGTATAAGTTACACACCTGTATTATATACTCTATATTATTACAAGTGAGTACGATAAGCAGTGCACCTGAAGCTCAGAAGTCTGTAGGTACTGTATAAATATAATAGCACAGGCTATACCTGAGAGTAAAGCATAGAGCAACCTGAACAGATGTGTAACATAACATTGTACAGCTTGATCTAAAATGCAATAAGCTTGCAATTCAGTAAGAGTTAGCAGAAGCAGATAGCAATGGGAGCAGTACTTACCAGTCCAGATCAGTAGCTTACCCATCTTCAGCTTTGTACATTAAACTGATGGCTGGATGCTCCTTATATACCTTTAAACCAGAGGCCAATACTCTTATCAACACAGGAGCTGTTTCCCTACACATAGATGATATCACACTTTCAAATTAAATGTTACAATCCATGGCGCTTGTCAGATAATGGGGTTAATGTTAATGTAAATTTTAAAGCTGATATTGACACATTACTCTAAATTCCAGCTATAGGCATGTCCGCAAGCAAATAAAAAGCCCTTATTTTCCATTTTTGCATGACTTTGTCTCAAGGATATCATATTCGGGACTTAATGTTCCTGATTAATGGAAGATACAATAGTTACATAATTGTATTACATAATTACAGTACAATTGTATTGTATCTTTGACATAGGAGGAGGACGGGGAGGGGGGTGGAACCCCTTTCTGAGCAGAATGAGTTATGTGGAGATTTTAGGGTGACAAGAGAGAAATCCTAAAGCTTGGTCTCAATACAGGCTTCTTTCTGCTGATTTATGGCAGAAACATTCGATAAATCAGTGAATATTGAAGACAACCTGCCAGTGAATTTTATATTGGAGTGACTGTGGACTGGTTAATATACCCAATATGCTTTTAACACCTCTGTTTCTTGATTATTTCAGTTTTTCCTAACAGTCGTTGAGGCTCATTGGAAAAGAATGTACCAGGTTGCTAGTTCTGAGATAATGTTTCTTTTTCTAATCATCTAAGGGCGTTGTTTTTTCATGGTTATCCTGGATTTAAAGATTTCCATGAAATTTACCCATTGCCAGGTAATATGTAGTTCCCCATAAAAATTCCCATTTCTGATAGAACAGCGTAAATATAAATATATTTGATCACTTACAAATAAATACAGTAAACGTTTGCCTGATTGGTGCATTACGTGTTACACTGCATTTAGGAACCTGGCAGCCGGTTTAGTTTGCTTCCAGTAAGTTATTGAACACACACTGCATACAGCTGCACGATTTCTTTAAAAAGTCTTCAACGAAAAAGACACCAGCTGCATCAAAGATTGGAACTATATCTGCTAAGCGCTGTGTCCAGTACAAAAAGGGAACATTTGACATGTCAGTTGTATTTTACACACCTATTTCTGTTTTTATTTTGTTTGATAATTCATTGATGGTGAAAATTGAATGTCTTTAAAAGGTGGACATAAAAAATGAAATATTCTGCAACGGAGCATTTACTGCTTTTTAGATAAGCATTTCAATATTTAGGAACATTTGTTGTATAATTACTCTAGAGAAAATGGTAAATTTTGAATGTGACAATGCTGTTTTTTCTTCTTAAATACATATTATGTTTAAACATGAAATATCTAGAAAGACCTACAACAGTTAGACGGCAGAATGGCTGATACATCTTTCTATTTGATCCTTTTTAACTAATCAGAATTTGTTTGCCATGTTACAGACAAATATTCCATTTATAGGTTATCAAAAGAACTTGGAAACAACACTCTGCAATAGCCAGCCTAAAATAGATTGGATGCAACGTGTTATAATCTCTCTTCTTAAACTAATCTGTGTGTCAATAGCACAGGAGCTATTGCAGGCACCTTAACATTATGTCAAGGTCATTTTGCATCGCTGTGTCATAAAGTTTTAGAGCCCAATTCAATCAACGTACGTCCTGTGTTTTTGGTTTTCATTTCCTGGTTTGACATCACCACTGCAGCCCTCAGTGTCACAATATATAATATGTATTTCAGGCACTGAAATACCGCTGGCGCATTGCTATGAAAATGTGCACCTTTTCAAAGAGATAACCGCTTTCAGCATTCAGTACAGTTCTTTTTAAATAACAAATCATTTCTTGTTTCTTTCTCTCACATATTTCAACCTGCTGCACCACCCCGCCACATTTAAGGACACGTACTGTACATAGTTCTCTTTTGTTTATACCAGGGATTTACATTGTTAAAAATCACAATTCACAGCCACAATAGGTAAAAACAAAAGTCATGATTTGATGTCCACATAGGCTCAAGCAAGGCTATAGTTTTTATTTGGTTTACATGGGATGGGACTTGCACCATCACAAACGTACTGCAAGTAATGCAATCAACACAAGAGTTAGTGAGATAGTGTTTCCTGGAGGGAATGTGTTTCTAGTAACACAGTTCCGCCCTCAATAAGAAAGTGGCTTGTTGTCTGTGCTCATGTTTGTGCAGTGAATGAACAGTCAGTGAGTTACTGCTGAATATCTATCGTTGGACCCTCATTAAAGTCACCTTGTCCAAGACGATATCTGCAATGGACTTGAGTGTATAAACGTACATGTTACACAGCGATGCTCCCTTGATTATTCCTGCACTTGAGGTTCATAGCCTTCCTGTTGTGGTTATGATCGCAGCATCACGGACACTGACAGAATTACATCCACAACAATCCGGTATGGTGCATCACATGATTTAAGAGACTTGTCTGTGTTACAGGACAGTGCTTGATCCCTGTTAAAATGACTGATACCTACAAACAGAGCTGAAACTGGTGCAGGGCGAGCGGGGCAGCCGGCCCGGGTTCAAAGCTGTGAGGAGCGGGAAAATGAAATGCATTGCCACGCGAGTAATGATTTTATTTTGCGGTTCTCAATGTTTTCTCTTGTCAGCTGTCAGCGCCCCCTAGCATAGTCTGAAGATCGCATGCCCCTCTGCACTAGAAAGGGGAATGCGTCACTTCCTTAGCTAACAGTCTTAACAACCATTAACCACTAAGGGGACAATGAAAAACTGAGGGATCCTTGTAGAGTAAAGTGTGTTGCATGGCTTAACTATGAATTAGTTGAATTTGCGAATTATTGAAATGTGAAATAACAAGGGAGAACTGAACCTTGAAATATCTGTAGTGTAAAATTCTATAAAGCAGCTAGCACAGAATGGACAGGAAAATAAATTTGTTCGTTACAATGGTCAATCTTTTTAACCAAGATATTGTATTACTCTATTGCTGTTTCCATATTTTGATATGGCTGTTTTGTGTATGGATATGATGATACCGTATTTGCATTTGCTATTAAAAGCTGTGCACAATGAAATGACAAACAGAGACGCAAAAGATTGCTTTTCATTAGTATTTTAATTCATTCTTGATTGGGTGTTACAATGCCGTTCTGATCACTGGGGGGATTTAATCAGAGGGTGCTGTCCGTGCTCAAGGCCAGTTGCAGCAGGAGCAGCTAGGGTCGAAGACCAGGCCAGCTTGGCAATTCTGGTTGTAGGTCACTCCGTTCAGGCAGTGCCAGAAGTGGTTCTTGAGGGAGGGTCGGGCTGGGCTGGGGCCTGAGTCACGGGGGGCAGGGTGTTTGCTCATGCGGTGCAACCTGGGAGAAAAAGGAGGTCAGCTGGTCAGTTTGAAAACCCGACACTCAACAACTACAACATACAGCAACTACCGTAAGAATCTAAATCTAAAGGTCTTTTACAAAAATATACTTTACCCAGCTGGCCTATGTTACTTATAAATGAGTCTTTGGTTTTGCCTTTTTGGTTACAGCATCTTATCCACGGTCTGAGAATTTCACTGAGATCGTAAAACGACTAAAGCAGCAACCATCCAGAACTACACCATTAAATTGAATGAACCCATTCTATGATGCAGTCATCTTGCAGCATGTGGGACTGTCAGCTCTGGGTTCCATGTCGTTAGGTTTCCATGATGTGGGTTAGTGTATCTGAGATCCCTGAGTTGCTATCAAAAGCATGGCCTCTACACAAATGAGATAGACAGACAGTCATCAATTACCTGTGCTGCCTGTTCCCAGTGCAGTCTTCAGAGTGTTGATCAGGGGGTATTTGCCTTGGTTACAGAAGGTGCCGCTGAAGTCATCCAGATCGATAGTCCAGACCATGGCGCCTCCAAAGTTGTTCTGCTTCAGCCACTGAACCTGTAGGGGGCAACAAAGAGATAGAGCACGGTGTTGAATTGGTTATCAGGGAGGTCAGTAGATTTTCCATTCCCTGGGGCTTAAAAGCAAAGCTCGGCTGAGACCCACCTTGATGTTGAAGCTCTTCTCGTTGTCATAGCCGACCCACAGGTTGTCTTTGTAGGCATTCGGGACATCCTGGGGGGCATCCCAGGCCTGAGTGGCTCCCTGATTGATGAAGGTGCAGATCTGGGGAGAAGACAGAGACCAAGTGGGAGTTACACAAGGAGACAGGTCCATCACCAGCATTTAACTCCTGGCTAACAGGAAGGAGTCTAAGACCTGTAAAATAGAAACAAAACACTAAAGACAGCGAAGAAGACAGTTTGTTTAAATATAGCATTACTTAAAGAAAGGGGCTCACTTTTGCATGTTATTAATATGACATATGAATTTTGCATGAATGCAATATAATACTGGGGTAAGAAATGTCTAGAAGAAGGAAAAGCCATTGGGCCCACCTGCGTACCTCATAATAGGCCCAAAAGCCTGCCTGACTGGTGAAGGGTCCTGCAGGTCCGGCGCCAGTGGCTGGGGCTCCCACACCATTGTTGGAGGGGTTTGCCAGGGTCCAGGTGTGTCCGTAGGTGGGGAAGCCGACCAGCAGTTTCTCTGCAGGGGCACCACTGCTCTTCCAGTAGTTCATGGCATAGTTCTGGGAATGGGAGCAGACAAACAAAGAGTTAGATTGAATGAACAATGTGGTAGTTGACATCCGTTCCAGGTATTAATCCTAATTTGTACAATTCTAATCCTAATTCCTATGTAATTAGATCTCGTTCAGTACAGTTAAGAAGATGTTCTCACCACGTTGAAGTCGGTCATGGCACCCTGGTCGGCAGGTCACTTGTACAGAGGTGCTGTTCTCACCAGTCTGACGCTCCCAGGTTCCATGGAAGTCGTAGGTCATCACGTGGAGATAATCCAGGTACCTGCAGGAGGCAGGAAGGAGCTGGTTTAGTGGCATTGGATCCAGTGGCAGTATCTTAGAACTGTTAGGCAGTGTTATTGATTTTCTTACTATTTACAACAAGGTTTATGAGGTTTATACAAGCAGTCCTGTGGGGAGGACAGGGCTCTCAATGAAGCAGTACAGGTACAGGGGCGAGAAGCTTCTCAGTGGCTAGGCCAGTCTCATAGCCAGGATTCAGTACAGTTCCTGCTAACAAGGATGGCATGGCGATGATTGTAATCTCATGGCTCAGCTGTCTCTATCATTCAGGGTTCTCCCCCTCGATGCTGGCTTGCTGATACTCACTGGGAGACCTGGGCAACCTGGTATCCAGAGTCGATGGTTCCCTTGGCGGCTGAGACAGCGGCAGTCACCATGAGACGAGGGCGGTTGCTCTGCTTGGCTTCAGCCTCAAAGGCAGCCTGCATTTCCTGTGAAACAGAGCGCAAGACAGTTTAAGAACGGGACATTTTAGGAACAGCTTATGAACAATCATTAGCTGTCTTACACAGTGTGACATATGTATCAGATAGTGATTCTCAATGATCTAGGTGGACCAGTTCCCTCTGAGTCTATTATTGGGAAAATCTTAGATTCTAATTTCTAGTTTCAACATGTTATGCTGAAGCAAGCTACATTAACATTCTTAGTTCCTGCTTTTTCCCCCACTGCCTTTTAAGCAAGCACAAGTTTGTCAGAATCGTGGGATGGTGGTCAGTGTGTTTCCCAGTACCTGGACCAGGGCGGTGAAGAGCTGCTTGTCCTGGGAGGGGCTGCCTCTGGAGCCGGGGTATTCCCAGTCAATGTCCAGCCCGTCAAACTCGTACTGCCTCAGGAACCATAGCAGAGAACCTGCAGAGAGAGAGAGAGAGGAGGGTTTGTGAGGACAGGACTGTGAGGTAGACAGAGAGAGAGAGAGGGAGAGAGAGAGAGAGAGAGAGAGAGAGAGAGAGAGAGAGAGAGAGAGAGAGAGAGAGAGAGAGAGAGAGAGAGACGTTTAGTTTCTACACATGTTTCAGGTTCTTACCTTGTGGAGTCTTGATTGAAATGTTGACATGTGCCACTGTGTAATAGTTTATCCTACTCTGCCACTTGCATCCCCTTGTCCTACCCCTCGCCCGTTTGGTTTTGGTCTTTCCCTCGACAGGAACTCACTGGTTCTTGAGGCCGTTGAACTGCGAGTAGAGTTTAACATCGTTCCACTCATAAGTCGTGATCTGGTTGTTACTCATTCCAGCGAAGGCATAGATCAGGTGATGTGGTAAACTTAGTTCCAAGTTTTATTTCTAAATGCAGCGTGCTGGTTTGTGAAAGATGTGAGTGTTGAAGATGACTTACCTAGCTGCAGATGCAGCAGGAAGGCCAGGCCTGTGAGAGAGAAGCAGTGTGGATTAATGACACTGGAAGTGACGCCAGCCATGTGCAATGAATAATACTTACTTTATAGATGGGAATACATTCTATCAAATGCATTAGAAAAGCTATAAATTGCAGTAACAACACTTGATTAATAATAATAATAATAATAATAATAATAATAATAATAATAATAATAATAATAATAATAATAATAATGACTTATAAATACACTGTTTTACTGCAGGGTTTTTAACCCCACAACCCTGCATTTTGTTTATTTAGCAGACATTTGTTTATTTAGCAGACGCCTTTATCCAAGGCGACTTACAGAGACTAGGGTGTGGAACTATGCATCAGCTGCAGAGTCACTTACAATTACGTCTCACCCGAAAGACGGAGCACAAGGAGGTTAAGTGACTTGCTCAGGATCACACAATGAGTCACTGGCTGAGGAGGGCCAGATACAAACATGAACTCAACAAGGTATAAAAAAGGTTATCTCTATACAAACATATACTATATACACCTGTATTATATACTCTATATTATTACAAGTGAGTACGATAAGCAGTGCACCTGAAGCTCAGAAGTCTGTAGGTACTGTATAAATATAATAGCACAGGCTATACCTGAGAGTAAAGCATAGAGCAACCTGAACAGATGTGTAACATAACATTATACAGCTTGATCTAAAATGCAATAAGCTTGCAATTCAGTAATAGTTAGCAGAAGCAGATAGCAATGGGAGCAGTACTTACCAGTCCAGATCAGTAGCTTACCCATCTTCAGCTTGGTAAATTAAACTGAGGGCTGTACTCTCCTTATGTACCTTTAAACCAGAGGCCAATACTCTTATCAACACAGGAGCTGTTTTCCTACACTTAAATGATATCACACTTTCAGATTAAATGTTACAATCCATGGCACTTGTCAGATAATGGGGTTAATGTTAATGTAAATGTTAAAGCTGATATTGACACATTACTCTAAATTCCAGCTATAGGCATGTCCGCAAGCAAATAAAAAGCCCTTATTTTCCATTTTTGCATGACTTTGTCTCAAGGATATCATATTCTGGACTTAATGTTTCTGATTAATGGAAAATACAATAATCAAATTCAAATCAAATTGTATTACATTAATGAATGGAAAGTCTGTCTGTATCTTTGACATAGAAGATTATTTGGAGATTTTAGAGAGCTTGTGGGGTTTCATGGTGACAAGAGAGAAATCCTAAAGCTTGCTCTCAATACAGGCTACTTTAGGAGACAGGGCCATAAGTGTTTTATCATCTAGCAAAAAATGAGACTGTTGGAGAAATATAAATGTTTTACTATAGCAATTACTGCAGGCTGATTTATGGTGAAACATTCAATAAACCACAGTGAATATTGAAGACAACCTGCCAATGAATGGTCCAGTGGTTAAAGAAAAGGGCTTGTAACCAGGAGGTCCCCGGTTCAAATCCCACCTCAGCCACTGACTCATTGTGTGACCCTGAGCAAGTCACTTCACCTCCTTGTGCTCTGTCTTTCGGGTGAGATGTAATTGTAAGTGACTCTGCAGCTGATGCATAGTTCACACACCCTAGTCTCTGTAAGTCGCCTTGGATAAAGGCGTCTGCTAAATAAACAAATAATAATATTGGCGTGACTGTGGACTGTGGTTAATATACCCAATATGCTTTTAACACCTCTGTTTCCTGATTATTTCAGTTTTTCCTAACAGTCGTTGAGGCTCATTGGAAAAGAATGTACCAGGTTGCTAGTTCTGAGATAATGTTTATTTTTCTAATCATCTCAGGGTGTAGTTTTTTCATGGTTATCACTGATTTAAAGATTTCTGTGAAATGTACCCTTTCCCATTTCTGATAGAACGTTTGCTTTGACGCACTACCTGTTACACTGCATTTAAGAACCCTGCAGCCGGGTTAGTTTGCTTCAGGTAAATGATTGAACACACACTGCATAGAGCTGCACAATTTCTTTAAAATTTCTTCAACAAAAAAGACACCAGCTGCATTGAAGATCGGAATTACACTGATAGTGAAAATAGGATGTATTTAAAAGTTGGACATACAAAATTAAATAGTCCACAATATAGCATTTACTGTTTTTCAGGTAAGCATTTAAACATTTAGGAACATTTGTTGTATAATAACTCTAAAGAAAATGATCAATTCTGAATGTGACAGCGCTGTTTTTCCTGATTAATGCATGTGTGTAACCATGAAATATCTTGAAATACCTATTTGTAGGTCGTAACATTCCATGATACAAGGTAGCCCTAATCGTAACACATACAACGGTAGAGGGCAGAATGGCTGATACATATTTCTATTTGATCCTTTTTAGCTAATCAGAATTTGATTGGCAACTTGAAAACAACACTCTGCTACGACCAGAAAACGATCATACTGGGAGTTCTGGTGTGGTTGGTCGTTTTGCCCTGACGCGGAACCGCACGGTCGCCGGGCTCACTTTCTGCGGTCAGCTGTGCTGTGTTCGCCGGTTGGCTGAGGCGGGGGCATAGCTGATTGCAGAGGCGGGGTTGGGCAGTATTTAGGCTCCGCTGTTTCTGCATTTGTGCTCTCTGTCCTGGGTTAGCAACAGGAGTACACTGGGCTGTTGTTTGTGTTGCTAATTACCTCTGCTGCTATTCCAGACCCCTGAACAGGCGGCTGCCTGCGTCCCGACTACGTTCTTCTCTTCTCGAGTGAATGTTTTGGAAGTACCCGGAAGTCTCATTTCCGCTCAGGGCAGTGAGTGCGTGAAGGAGCCAACTGCAGACACAGCGCCACCACCACTAACGTGGCCATTTAAAGAACGACAGCTACTATCCTTTGGAGCACTACATTATTATTGTGTGGGACTTGTTTGTTTACTCTTTTTATTTTTTAACCCGGTTCTACCATAGTTGGTACTACCGGGGGCTGTTGTGTTTGTTTTTGAAATACCTGCTACTCTGCCTGGGTGCTGACTGTGGTTTTGGCACTGTTGTTTTTTTATTTATTTAATAAACCTCTATTCAGTCGCCAGGTGGCACTGAGGTTTGCCCACAAGCTTCCTGTGTGTGTGACGTTGTTTCTGGTCCTCCCAAAGACTACACCCACCACCCTCTAACACCCCTTCAACAGCTGTGTCTCCTACAACTTTCACATCCCTATACCTATACCTAAGCCTAACCCCATATCCCCTTCAGCAGCTGTGTATCCTACAAACCACACTACTTCCCTAACTCTAAACCTAACACTCTATTATTATTTATATCACTGTTTCTTGTGTTGTTTTTATCAGTATTTGAAATATGACAAGTCTTTATTGTGATTTGCACTTTTTGATGATCCCTGGACATTGTTTTGTTTGAGCACTTGGCTGAAACATTAACAAGCTACAACCGAAACAATTGGAAGTAATGAGAAGACTGGCTGGCCATTTAATTCGAGGCTGAGCTGGTGATTATCCCACACACTTTATAAACTCCTCTTATTTAGCTTGAAGCAGGGGTCTGTGAAGAACAGAGCAGCTTGAGAGGCGAGTCGTCCTGGAATGTGTGTGCCTGCGTTGGTGGATGTTTGTGTCTGGCACTGCCAGTCCTGAAAAGATCCTGCTTCCCAAGGGAAAGTGCTATTTTATATTAACCTATAATATTAACCTATTTATAAACCTATGAAAAAAAATTATATTAATTTAAAAAACAACTCATCTCATTTGCTAAACAATACGACAGTAAGATATTTAAAAGTGTTAATAAACTAAAAAGAAAAAAATTCCCACACATCAAGCAGAGAGGGTCACACTACCTGAAAGTTCAAAAGTATTTGTATAAAATCAGGAGGGTGGCAGTCCCAAATCTCTATATGAGGCTAACAGTTTAAGATACAAGTCTGGAGTAGACTGGTGCAAAATCAAGGCAGATCTGATGCTCACCATCTAGAGTGTGACAGGCAGATGGACGTGCAGTGCATAAGGGTCCCCATTCTTTTGAATGAACGCCCTAAAAAGCGCCCTTAACATTTCTTAAACAGTTCCTATAGTTTTAATAATGAAGACTCTTTAACCTTCCCAGTGCATTGTTGCACTGTGCTGTATGTGAGTGAAAGAAGTGCTGTGAACAATACTACCTGGTGCCAAAGTCAACAAAGTGCCTCCCCAGATTCCTCTATGTGACATTTACCTAGTACTATTCATTATTATAATTGTTCTCCAGCTGATTGTAACCAGCCTTATATCGCTATCTATAAAAGGTTGTGGAACATGTAAAAAATATTTAAGTCTTTAGATAATTATTCCTTTAGTGCATTCATTAGTAAATAGTGCATTATGTAAATCCATTGTGTTAAAAGCATGACTTCTTGACACAGCGATTAAGTGAGTCCAACAGGAGAGGTATTGTAAAATTATATATGTAATAAACAATACATATATATACAGTGGTCACCCGTTATAACGCGCCCCGTTATAGTGTGGCTCCCATTTGCTCCATAATGCCATTACAGTAGCCCTTTTATACTCGTTATAACACAAATAGCACGGTCTTGTAACTATAGCTCCCCACTACAGCGTTATAAAGGATGAGCACTGTAAATATATATATATATATATATATATATATATATATATATATATATATATATATATATATATATTTATATATACTGCAAACTATGTTTAAATATATGTATATTTATGAATAATGTTATCCTCTACATGAAAAGTAAATGATCTTTTGTGCCATATGTCAACTTTGTGACAGCAGGGAAAGTTAGCCCCCATTCTATTCAGCCCGAAGAGAAACAAACTAACATAAAACAACTTAGACATGTTCACTAAACATTCTAAATGATTGCTTGTGGTGAAATAAATGGGTTGTATTTGTTACTGGTGCGAAAGGCAACACATTGTGCCTGTTGTTTTAATGGTGTATTCAGGGTTCAGTAGCAGCTGAAGCAGTATGATGCTAGAAAGTCACAATTTAAGGTCAAGAAGAAAAAGAGACTCCAGTGTTAATATGAAAACTGTATTTTAACAAAAAGTACATATACAGCTTTGCATATAAAACCCAACAGTGCAAATACATTTCAAAATGGTGCAATCCTCTAACCCCAGATATCGTTCTTTGTGTAAGAAGCCCACAACAGAGAACCCTTAAGATATATACTATTCATATTAAATGTAGACATATCATTCAATCCAATATGCTATTAATTGAATATAGTTTTGTGATAATAAAACTAAACCCCCCTCTACAAAAAGAAAAGATGAAAAGAAAAGAAAAATACGAAGCATTAACGGTACCCAAAATGTGCTCAGTATATTTTAGATAAGTAAATAAGACATTCGGGTTTAAAATATCATGCCTGTTTTAAGAAACTGATTAAATCATCAATCATGACAGAACTATTTACTGGCTATACATGAGCCTAGAAGTTTACACTGTTTTTTCTGTAGAGCCGGTTGATTCCACAGTGGGTCTAGCCAGAGGTGATACAGGTGCAGTGGTGGTTTTGTGTAACGCAGGTGCAGTGGTGGTTTCAGGTAATGCAGGTGCATCAGGTACTATTGACCTTAATTACGTGTGTCTGCAGTGTCAGAGAGGTTGTCACAGATTAACAGCTCAGGGTTGAACATCAGAGGTGTGGGGCAGGTCTTGTAGAAAGGACGTCTCTTGACGCACACGTAGAAACCTGCTCTGTTGCCGGGGTCTCTGTAGATACCGTTGGGTTTCAAGATGCAAAAGCCAAGGCTGGGGGCAGCGGGAGGAACCACACAGTTCAGGAACTTTTGATCGAAGACCATGCCCTCATGGCATGTGAAGTAGAAGGTGACTTCGTTTTCACATCTGTAGAAACCTGTCAGATCTTCAGGATCCGCGTAGAGCAAGCTGGGTTTGTTGACGCAGAAGTTTGAGTTGTATAATTTGGGGGTATTGGTGGTTTTGGATAATGTGGGTGTAGGGCTGGAGGCAGGAAGAGGAACCACACAGTTCAGGACCTTTTGATCGAAGACCATGCCCTCATGGCAGGTGAAGTAGAAGGTGAGTTCGTTTTCACATCTGTAGAAACCCGTCCGATCTTCAGGATCCGCGTAGAGCAAGCTGGGTTTGTTGACGCAGAAGTTTGAGTTGTATAATTTGGGGGGATTGGTGGTTTTGGATAATGTGGGTGTAGGGCTGGGGGCAGGAAGAGGAACCACACAGTTCAGGACCTTTTGATCGAAGACCATGCCCTCATGGCAGGTGAAGTAGAAGGTGAGTTCGTTTTCACATCTGTAGAAACCCGTCCGATCTTCAGGATCCACGTAGAGCAAGCTGGGTTTGTTGACGCAGAAGTTTGAGTTGTATAATTTGGGGGGATTGGTGGTTTTGGATAATGTGGGTGTAGGGCTGGGGGCAGGAAGAGGAACCACACAGTTCAGGACCTTTTGATCGAAGACCATGCCCTCATGGCAGGTGAAGTAGAAGGTGAGTTCGTTTTCACATCTGTAGAAACCCGTCCGATCTTCAGGATCCGCGTAGAGCAAGCTGGGTTTGTTGACGCAGAAGTTTGAGTTGTATAATTTGGGGGTAGTGGTGGATTCAGGTAATGCGGGTGCATTGAAGGTTTCAGGTAATGCAGGTGTAGAGCTGGGGGTAGCGGGAGGAACGACTCTGTTAAAATCACACATTAATGACTCTCTATTAAAAAGAAGAGGAAAGGGGCATGTGTAATAGTAAGTAGAGTGGTCGATACACTGGTAGAAGGCATCTGGATTGCTGCTTTCTGGATAAAGACCATTGTCCAACTGGGCACAGCAATCCGGTTCAGGGACAGCGAAAGGAAAATCGCAGTTATTGATCATTGGGTTGTAGAAGAGGATTGAGGGACAGAGGAAGTGAGTAGTGTTGCGTTCCTGGCAGTGGTAGAAAGCACCAACATTCTCTGAGTCGCTATAGAAACCGTTGGACTTCTCTTCACAGAAGTTTGATTCTTCTGTCAGTTTCGGAGGGTAGATAGGCAGGAATGGAATCTCGATTGGAAAGTCACAAAGCCAGGTGGTGCTGTTGAATAGAAGAGGGGAGCTGCAACTCCGGTAGTACGCAACCCCCCTGAAGCACTGGTAGAAGGTGGAGGGGTTGCTGGGCTCTGGGTAAAGGCCATCCACCAAGTTGATGCAGAAGTTGGGAGTGGGGGCATTGGATGGGAAGTCGCAGTTGGAGAGGAGGGGATTGAACACTAGCCCAGCGCTGCACTGGTAGTGGTAGGTGACCCCACTGTCACAACGGTAGTAGCTGTCACTGCTCTCTGGATCCACCATTGTCGCGTTGGGCTTGCCGGCACAGAAATTCAGGTCGAATGCTCTGGCTGTTGGATATAGATAATTAATCATGAATGGTTATAGAACTGGAGATGGAGAAGTGTATGTCAATGGACTGAAAGCTATTTAAATTAATTTCTGAACTGTTGTCAAGAGCATTTAAATAATATCAGTTTATCTAATTCATCCAAACAGACCCAAAGAATACAGGCATGTGTCTGGCATTCCATATCATTTAATATAACAGTAAAGCTTTCTGATAACCCAGAAATAATTGACAATAATCAAGATTGTTGGAAAATGTTACTAAGTAACTTTATTACACTAGATCTAGCCCTAGCCTGACCCCTACTGCTTATTTACAGCTATTACCAGTAAAGGAAACACAGACATGTACAAGTTAACAATGGGGATGATTTCCAAAGCTTTTTACGCCTGTGTCTTGAAGAAAATGTACCTGCTGTGTTTATTTCTAGTGTTTTTATAAAATTGAGCAATAAAAGGCTTTGAAGATCCTCAAGAGAACATATGTTTTACATGACATGACTCTAACATGCAGCTACACGAACATGTATGAAACAGCCACGTTCAAAAGAGACAACATATATGACACATGCAGCATAAGGGTTCATGGGTCCTAAATCCTGGCACTTTCAGCCCATTCCCATCCCAGAACTTGTCCCAACCAGGTTCTTAATTACTTAATTTAATACAGCACCTAGGTTCAATTAAACAATTGTCGTAATAAAGACAGCATACAGTATATCAGATTATATTAGTTAGAAATTTTGATGCAAGCTAAATATATTAGATAAATATTTGACAGATATAGCAAGATACAGCTCTACATATTCCCTCAGCTACAGTTACAAATTCCCTATTTTTTAATTTGTTTTAATGAAAGCAAATACAAAAGAAAGATCACTGGTGTAAATGCTTTTGCGAGCGTGGCCCGTACAGGCATTCATGCTGTCGAAAATCATTAGTTTATTTGGTTCATAATTGTAATATAATTACCTGAATGGAGAATCAGCAGCAGAGACAGTGCTCCTAGAAAGACAGAATGAAATTGACACAGTTAGTCACTGGAGAGCAGTTTCTCTGATTAACACTCCCTATCACACCCTACAGTAAACGCACAATAAAGAGGAAGCATTGTGAAAGCACAGCAAAGCACGCTCAAAACCACAATAACTATATATCCCCTTCAGTCAGTGTGTGCACGATTCTACCATGTTAAGCTTCCTGTCTATATATCTATTTTATAATGCATGTGTGTGCTTTTAATTCATGGCAGGGTAACTTCTCACACTCCATAGAGTTCACAACAACTGTTTAAACATTTCTAAAAATTGAATTAAATATTTGAGACCGACGGCTCTGAATGGCTCTGTTAATTGCATGGACCAATATTTTCACTAAGCACCCCTTTCTCAGTTAAAAAAAGAGTGAAGCTTAAATAATGCAGCGTAAAAACTATTTATAAAAAAATACAGCACAGAGGATGAGAAAAAGTAGCAGTGAGTAGAAGAAACCAAAAAAAAAGAAGTTGATTTTAAAAAATGGTCTCATTATTATTAATTTCTAACAAATAAAAAGAGTTTTAAGCAACAATAAAAAAAACTAAAAACTAAAAACCCAGAGCTCTACACAAAACAATACTTGACATAATTAACAAATATAAACCAACAACTATAAACCAACAACTATAACCCAATATCACCCAACAGAAATGCCCTCCTACCTCTATAAGTGATCGCTGTTTCCATGTTGAAGCTGTGATGTGTGTTATGTGATGGGTACCCTGCTTTATACCCTGTTCAGGGAGGGTTTGGGCAAGTAAAGAAACACCTACGTTAAATTCAAGACTATTCAGATGCTAATGTCATTGTTTAAGACAATAGCAGGCAATTCAGGTTAGCATGTAATTCAGGTTAGCATGTAATTCCATTGCGTTGTCATTGTTTCAATATCCACCCCCCTAGACCAGATGGTGAAAGAAAACAGACTGGACAAGACTGGTCAAGACAGGGAAAACCACAAGACCAAGGAGAACAAGATTCCTCTTGCTGGTTTCTCCTGATCTGATATTAAAATGGTCTTTGTGTAGTGTCTAGAACTGCACAGAATCTAAAATAAGAGTATCATTCCAACAAGAGAATGATAACCTAGATTTTCTATACAGCTGCACCTGTATAAAAATACACACAATTAGCTGCATTTTTTAAACTTCTGAGCACATTTTAAAAGGTCCAAGATAGTCTCAACTGTGTCTCGTTTAAACTTTTTGCATTACCTAGTTTAATGAGAAAATGTCTTTTTTTGGTTGATATCACATCTTGTTATTGCAGATCCCTTTGCCTTTTTATGGGGATGGTTGGTATTGTTACCTTTTACACATGAGAAAGAATTCAGCACTGGTAATGACTGTAAGATCTTCATTATTGAGGCGTTGTTTACAGAACATGGCTTCATTGTTACAGAACATGGCTTCATTGTTACAGAGCATGGCTGCAAGTGGGATGTATCCCTTAAAATAGAAATGTGTTTTAGCAAAACTGGCTTGCTATTCTTTTTTTAACTAATTGTCATATGGGAAACCCCAACCCATAGGTTTCCATTGGAAAGCAAGAAACTGGGCTTTTAAGAGTCAGTTATCTGTGCTGATACTCCCTGTGCAATGATTAAATGCAACAGGGTCCATGTCGATACTACATATTCTGAACTGCTTATAAAATGTTTATTCCTAGTTGTAAGTAAGATATGATTACCAGAAACTCTATGAAGTCCAATATTATTATTATTATTATTATTATTATTATTATTATTATTATTATTATTATTATTATTATTATTATGTAATAAAATAAATTACAAAATGATATCGCAAAAGTCTACTAGAAGCCATAATAGTAGTACAGTATTTCATGTTGGATTTTGAAATGTCACTTTTTTCGCTAAGTATATGAAACTATACAAAGCGGTATGTAAATCAATATGTTAACGTAGCATTATTCAGCAGGTTTCATTTGACTTTATCAAGCAAAATGAGTTCATTCTATATAGTGTATAACTGTGGATTCTGTTTACTGCATGATTTCCCCCTCTCTGCACTCTCATTGACAGATGCTGACAGGCTGGTAGGTTTGCATTCCAGAAAGGTAGTTGTAGCTGTAGGGACACAAGCTTCCTCTGCCTTGAAACCTGTTTTCCACTCTGCTACTCCAAGAGTCAAACCTGGATCAAGAACAATGCAATACAATACAATACATTTCAATACAATACAATACAATATAATACATAAATATGCACAATCCTGTTCCTGCTCCAACTTACAGAATATGAGTTTATAAAATGATATATTCAATATACTTTTTCTAAGTATTTTGTCTTCATTTCTTTCCCCAGTATAAACTGCTTTTCCTAAATTTTGCAATACCCTACTGACAGTTCCAGCAATTGCTGTTCAGCTGGTGAGCTGCAAGAGTTGAGAATTTGAATAAATATTAACTGTGTTTCAAAGTTTATAAAAGGGTGGCACTAATGATAGTTTAACATGGTCATCTGTACAGTAAATTTGCAGTTTTCCCATGCTTTTCCATGGTATGCTACTGGTTTACCATGTTTATTAATATGCCTCAGCATATCTCTCTGGGCTTTACAATGCTTACCTATGCTTTACCATGCTTTCACTATGCTTTATTACACTCTGCTGTGCTTTTGCTATTGGAAACTTTCATAAGGGACTATAAAAAAAAACCAGCCCAGGTTTACAGCAATTCCATTAATAAAATAATTTAGACAACGATCAATTTAACTGAGAATTTTAAATGAAGGGGCTGTTCTTCCCCTAGAGCTCGCAGATCCAGTTCTTCAGCCTGGTCATTGATGACATTCCCATCTTAGGAAACAGTTAAACCCTTGTGGATAAGTATTGATTATGTATTTAGAATATGTTAGCACTCATCATAGCCATTTTAGCAGTGAGGTGCTTTTATGTCCATCTAAATCTGTTTCTCAAAACTAACTAGAATACAGTATGGAAATGATATGCAAAATATAACACCCAAACTTATAATATACAGTCTTCAAAAATATTCTGTTTGTTCCCCCATCATAAGAGATGTCTAGCAAATGACAAATAGAAATGTGAAATGAATTCCCAGATTCCTCAAATCCTCTCTCCTTCCATTATCAGGATTTTTATTGAACGTGCTGCAATGGAGCAAGCTGTGTGATGCTCAGCTCTGTCAAATCGATTCTTCTCTTTCAAAGAATATATCAGCGTGTCGTTACCCCTGAAGTGCTGTGTAATGTTAATGCTGGACACAACCTCTGCTTTGTGACAGCAGGGAATGCTAGCCCCCATTCTATCCATCAGAAGAGAAACAAACTAACACAAAACAACTTAGACACGTTCAATCAACCTGCTAACTCATGCTGTGGTGAAGTACATGGATTGTATTTGTTACTGGTGCAAAAGGCAACACATTGTGCCTGATGTTTTAAAGGTGTATTCAGGGTTCAGAAGCAGTATGATACTAGAAAGTCACAATTTAAGGTCAAGAAGAAAAAGAGACTCCAGTGTTAATATGACAACTTTATTTTAAAAAAAGTACATATACAGTATCTTCAAAACCTTGCATATAAAACTCAACAGTACAAAAACATTTAAATAAGGTGCAATCCTCTAACCCCAGATATCATTCTTTGTGTAAGACGCCCACAACAGAGATCCCTTAAGATATATACTATTCATATTAAATGTAGTGACGTCTTTTTATTATTATTATTTGTTAGATATGGCTTACTTTTTATGTAGATCTATCCTTAATTTCAATATGTTTTAATTGAATTGCTTTTTGTGATACAAAATTAGACACCCCCCAAAAAAAGAAGAAATAAACGAAATAGAAAATAAAAACTACAGCTCAAAATAGTTTATTCTTTTTCTAAGAGTTGATTTAAATCATCAAACAACATGACAGAACTGCTTACAGGGAATACATGAGCCCAGCGAGGTTTACACTGTTTTTTGTGTAGAGCCGGTTGTTTCTGTTGACTCGGATGATTCCACAGTGAGTTTAGCCACAGGTGATACAGGTGCAGTGGTGGTTTCAGGTAATGCAGGTGCAGTGGTGGTTTTGGGTAATGCAGGTGCATCAGGTACCATTGACCTTAACTATGTGTGCCAGAGAGGTAGTCACAGATTAACATCTCAGGGTTGAACACCAGAGGTGTGGGGCAGGTCTTGTAGAAAGGACGTCTCTTGACGCACACGTAGAAACCTGCTCTGTTGCCGGGGTCTCTGTAGATACCGTTGGGTTTCAAGATGCAAAAGCCAGGGCTGGGGGCAGCGGGAGGAACCACACAGTTCAGGACCTTTTGATCGAAGACCATGCCCTCATGGCATGTGAAGTAGAAGGTGACTTCATTTTCACATCTGTAGAAACCTGTCAGATCTTCAGGATCCGCGTAGAGCAAGCTGGGTTTGTTGACGCAGAAGTTTGAGTTGTATAATTTGGGGGTAGTGGTGGTTTCGGATAATGTTAGTGCAGGGCTGGAGGCAGCAGGAGGAACCACACAGTTCAGGACCTTTTGATCAAAGACCATGCCCTCAAGGCAGGTGAAGTAGAAGGTGACTTCGTTTTCACATCTGTAGAAACCTGTCAGATCTTCAGGATCCGTGTAGAGCAATCTGGGTTTGTTGACGCAGAAGTTTGAGTTGTATAATTTGGGGGTATTGGTGGTTTCAGATAATGTGGGTGTAGGGCTGGAGGGAGCGGGAGGAACCACACAGTCCAGGACCTTTTGATCGAAGACCATGCCCTCAAGGCAGGTGAAGTAGAAGGTGACTTCGTTTTCACATCTGTAGAAACCTGTCCAATCTTCAGGATCCGCGTAGAGCAAGCTGGGTTTGTTGACGCAGAAGTTTGAGTTGTATAATTTGGGGGTAGTGGTGGTTTCGGATAATGTTAGTGCAGGGCTGGAGGCAGCAGGAGGAACCACACAGTTCAGGACCTTTTGATCAAAGACCATGCCCTCAAGGCAGGTGAAGTAGTAGGTGAGTTCATTTTCACATTGGTAGAAACCTGTCAGATCTTCGGGATCCGCGTAGAGCAAGCTGGGTTTGTTGACGCAGAAGTTTGAGTTGTATAATTTGGGGGTATTGGTGGTTTCAGATAATGTGGGTGTAGGGCTGGAGGGAGCGGGAGGAACCACACAGTCCAGGACCTTTTGATCGAAGACCATGCCCTCAAGGCAGGTGAAGTAGAAGGTGACTTCGTTTTCACATCTGTAGAAACCTGTCCAATCTTCAGGATCCGCGTAGAGCAAGCTGGGTTTGTTGACGCAGAAGTTTGAGTTGTATAATTTGGGGGTAGTGGTGGTTTCGGATAATGTTAGTGCAGGGCTGGAGGCAGCAGGAGGAACCACACAGTTCAGGACCTTTTGATCAAAGACCATGCCCTCAAGGCAGGTGAAGTAGTAGGTGAGTTCATTTTCACATTGGTAGAAACCTGTCAGATCTTCGGGATCCGTGTAGAACGAGCTGGGCTTGTTGATGCAGAAGTTTAAGTTGTATAATTTTGGTGCAGTGGTGGTTTCGTATAATTCTGGTGCAGTGGTGGGTTCGGGATATGCGGGTGCAGTGGTGGTTTCGTATAATTCTGTTGCAGTGGTGGGTTCGGGATATGCGGGTGCAATGGTGGTTTCGTATAATTCTGTTGCAGTGGTAGGTTCGGGATATGCGGGTGCAGTGGTGGTTTCGTATAATTCTGTTGCAGTGGTGGGTTCGGGATATGCGGGTGCAGTGGTGGTTTCGTATAATTCTGTTGCAATGGCGTTTTCGGGTAATGCGGGTGCATTGAAGGTTTCAGGTAATGCAGGTGTAGAGCTGGGGGTAGCGGGAGGAACAACACTGTTAAAATCACACATTAACGACTCTCTATTAAAAAGAAGAGGAAAGGGGCATGTGTAATAGTAAGTAGTGTGGTCGATACACTGGTAGAAGGCAGCTGGATTGCTGCTTTCTGGATAAAGACCATTGTCCAACTGGGCACAATAATCCGGTTCAGGGACAGCGAAAGGAAAATCGCAATTGGTGATCATTGGGTTATAGAAGAGGATTGAGGGGCAGAGGAAGTGAGTAGTGGTGTGTTCCTGGCAGTGGTAGAAAGCAGCAACATTCTCTGAGTCGCTATAGAAACCGTTAGACTTCTCTTCACAGAAGTTTGATTCTTCTGTCAGTTTCGGAGGATAGATAGGCAGGAATGGAATCTCGATTGGGAAGTCACAAAGCCAGGTTGTGCTGTTGAATAGAAGAGGGGAGCTGCAACTCCGGTAGTAGGCGACCCCCCCGAAGCACTGGTAGAAGGTGGAGGGGTTGCTGGGCTCCGGGTAAAGGCCGTCCACCAAGTTGATGCAGAAGTTGGGAGTGGGGGCATTGGATGGGAAGTCGCAGTTGGAGAGGAGGGGGTTGAACACTAGCCCAGCGCTGCACTGGTAGTGGTAGGTGACCCCATTGTCACAACGGTAGTAGCTGTCACTGCTCTCTGGATCCACCGTTGTCACGTTGGGCTTGCCGGCACAGAAATTCAGGTTGAATGCTCCGGCTGTTGGATATAGATAATCAATCATGAATGGTTATAGAACTTAGATGGAGAAGTGTATGTCAATGGACTGAAAGCTATTTAAATTCATTTCTGAACTGTTGTCAAGAGCATTTAAATAATATCAGTTTATCTAATTCATCCAAACAGACCCAAAGAATACAGGCATGTGTATGGCATTCCATATCATTTAATATAACAGTAAAGCTTTCTAGTAACCCAGACATAATTGACAGTAATCAAGATTGTTGGAAAATGTTACTAAGTAACTTTATTACACTACATCTATCCCTAGCCTGACCCCTACTGCTTATTTACAGCTATTACCAGTAAAGGAAACACAGACGTGTACAAGTTAACAATCGCCATGATTTTCAAAGCTTTTTACACCTGTGTCTTGAATAAAATCTACCTGCTGTGTTTATTTCTAGTGTTTTTCTCCTTTTTATAAAATTGAGCAAAAAAAGGCTTTGAAGATCCTCAAGAGAACATATGTTTTACATGACATGACTCTAACATGCAGCTACAGGAACATGTATGAAACAGCCACGTTCAAAAGAGACAACATATATGACACATGCAGCATAAGGGTTCATGGGTCCTAAATCCTGGCACTTTCAGTCCATTCCCATCCCAGAACTTGTCCCAACCAGGTTATTAATTACTTCATTTAATACAGCACCTAGGTTCAATTAAACAATTGTCGTAATAAAGACAGCATACAGTATATCAGATTATATTAGTTAGAAATTTGATGCAAGCTAAATATATTATATATATATATTTGACAGATATAGCAAGATACTACATATTCCCTCAGCTACAGTTACAAATTCCCTATTTTTTAATTTGTTTTAATGAAAGCAAATACAAAAGAAAAATCACTGGTGTAAATGCTTTGCGAGCGTGGCCCGTACAGGCATTCATGCTGTAGACAATCATTAGTTCATTTGGTTCATAATTGTAATATAATTACCTGAATGGAGAATCAGCAGTAGAGACAGTGCTCCTAGAAAGACAGAATGAAATTGACACAGTTAGTCACTGGAGAGCAGTTTCTCTGATTAACACTCCCTATCACACCCTACAGTAAACGCACAATAAAGAGGAAGCATTGTGAAAGCACAGCAAAGCAAGCTCAAAACCACAATAACTATATATCCCCTTCAGTCAGTGTGTGCACGATTCTACCATGTTAAGCTTCCTGTCTATATATCTATTTTATAATGCATATGTGTGCTTTTAAGTCATGGCAGGGTAACTTCTCACACTCCATAGAGTTCACAACAACTGTTTAAACATTTCTAAAAATGGAATTAAATATTTGAAACCGACGGCTCTGAATGGCTCTGTTAATTGCATAGACCAATATTTTGACTAAGCACCCCTTTCTCAGTTAAAAAAAGAGTGAAGCTTAAATAATGCAGCGTAAAAACTATTTTCATTAAAAAAAAAAAATACAGCACAGAGGATGGGAAAAAGTAGCAGTGAGTAGAAGAAACCAAAAAAAAGAAGTTGATTAAAAAACAATGGTCTCATTATTATTAGTTTCTAACAAATAAAAAGAGTTTTAAGCAAAAAAGAAAACTAAAAACTAAAAACACAGACATCATTAACAAATATAACCCAATATCACCCAACAGAAATGCCCTCCTACCTCTATAAGTGATCGCTGTTTCCATGTTGAAGCTGTGATGTGTGTTATGTGATGGGTACCCTGCTTTATACCCTGTTCAGGGAGGGTTTGGGCAAGTAAATAAACACCTATGTTAAATTAAAGACTATTCAGATGCTAATGTCATTGTTTAAGACAACAGCAGGCAATTCAGGTTAGCATGTAATTCAGGTTAACATGTAATTCCATTGCGTTGTCATTGTTTCAATATCCACCCCCCTAGACCAGATGGTGAAAGAAAACAGACTGGACAAGACTGGTCAAGACAGGGAAAACCACAAGACCAAGGAGAACAATATTCCTCCTGCTGGTTTCTCCTGATCTGATATTAAAATGGTCTTTGTGTAGTGTCTAGAACTGCACAAAATCTAAAATAAGAGTATCATTCCAACAAGAGAATGATAACCTAGATTTTCTATACAGCTGCACCTGTATAAAAATACACACAATTAGCTGCATTTTTTAAACTTCTGAGCACATTTTAAAAGGTCCAAGTTAGTCTCAACTGTGTCTCGTTTAAACTTTTTGCATCACCTTTTTTATGAGGAAATGTCTTTTTTTGGTTGATATCACATCTTGTTATTGCAGATCCCTTTGCCTTTTTGTGGGGATGGTTGGTATTGTTACCTTTTACACATGAGAAAGAATTCAGCGCTGGTAACGACTGTAAGATCTTCATTATTGAGGCGTTGTTTACAGAACATGGCTTCATTGTTACAGAGCATGGCTGCAAGTGGGATGTATCCCTTAAAATAGAAATGTGTTTTAGCAAAACTGGCTTGCTATTCTTTTTGAACTAATTGCCATATGGGAAACCCCAACCCATAGGTTTCCATTGGAAAGCAAGAAACTGGGCTTTTAAGTCAGTTATCTGTGCTGATACTCCCTGTGCAATAATTAAATGCAACGGGGTCCATGTCGATACTACATATTCTGAACTGCTTATAAAATGTTTATTCCTAGTTGTAAGTAAGATATGATTACCAGAAACTCTATGAAGTCCAATATTATTATTATTATTATTATTATTATTATTATTATTATTATTATTATTATGTAATAAAATAAATTACAAAATGATATCGCAAAAGTCTACTGGATTTTGGATTTTGAAATGTCACTTTTTTCGTTAAGTATATGAAACTATACAAAGCGGTATGTAAATCAATATGTTAACGTAGCATTATTCAGCAGGTTTCATTTGACTTTATCAAGCAAAATGAGTTCATTCTATATAACTGTGGATTCTGTTTATTGCATGATTTCCCCCTCTCTGCACTCTCATTGACAGATGCTGACAGGCTGGTATGTTTGCATTCCACAAAGGTAGTTGTAGCTGTAGGGACACAAGCTTCCTCCGCCTTGAAACCTGTTTTCCACTCTGCTACTCCAAGAGTCAATCCTGGATCAAGAACAATGCAATACAATACAATACAATACAATACAATACAATACAATATAATACATAAATACGCACAATCCTGTTCCTGCTCCAACTTACAGCATATGAGTTTATAAAATGACATATTCAATATACTTTTTCTAAGTATTTTGTCTTCATTTTTTTCCCCAGTATAAACTGCTTTTCCTAAATTTTGCAATACCCTACTGACAATTCCAGCAATTTCTGTTCAGCTGGTGAGCTGCAAGAGTTTGAATAAATATTAACTGTGTTTCAAAGTTTATAAAAGGGTGGCACTAATGATAGTTTAACATGGTCATCTGTACAGTAAATTTGCAGTTTTCCCATGCTTTTCCATGGTATGCTATTGGTTTACCATGTTTATTAATATGCTTCAGCATATCTCTCTGGGCTTTACAATGCTTACCTATGCTTTACCATGCTTTCACTATTCTTTATTACACTCTGCTGTGCTTTTGCTATTGGAAACTTTTATAAGGGGCTATATAAAACCCCAGCCCAGGTTTACAGCAATTACAGAATTTTAAATGAAGGGGCTGTTCTTCCCCTAGAGCTCGCAGATCCAGTTCTTCAGCCTTGTCATTGATGACATTCCCAGCTTAGGAAACAGTTAAACCCTTGTGGATAAGTATTGATTATGTATTTAGAATATGTTAGATCTCATCATAGCCATTTTAGCAGTGAAGTGATTTTAAGTCTAAAATAAATGATCTCCTTTATTTCCTCAATTCTTTTCTTTTAAAAGTCAAATGAAGTTGAGGCTGGGTAATAAACAATGTAATAAACTATATATATATATATATATATATATATATATATATATATATATATATATATACAGTATGTCCAGCAAATGACAAATAGAGATGTGAAATGAATTCCCAGATTCCTCAAACCTTCTGTCCTTCCGTTATCAGGTTTTTTATTAAACGTCTTGCAATGGAGCAAGCTGTGTGATGCTCAGCTCTGTCAAATCGATTCTTCTCTTTCAAAGAATATATCAGCGTGTCGTTACCCCTGAAGTGCTGTGTAATGTTAATGCTGGACACAACCTCTGCTTTGTGACAGCAGTGAATGCTAGCCCCCATTCTATCCATCAGAAGAGAAACAAACTAACACAGAACAACTTAGACACGTTCAATCAACCTACTAACTAATGCTGTGGTGAAGTACATGGGTTGTATTTGTTACTGGTGCAAAAGGCAATACATTGTGCCTGATGTTTTAAAGGTGTATTCAGGGTTCAGAATCAGCTGAAGCAGTACTAGAAAGTCACAATTTACGGTCAAGAAGAAAAAGAGACTCCAGTGTTAATATGAAAACTTTATTTAAAAAAAAGTACATATACAGTATCTTCAAAACCTTGCATATAAAACTCAACAGTACAAAAACATTTAAATAAGGTGCAATCCTCTAACCCCAGATATCATTCTTTGTGTAAGACGCCCACAACAGAGAACCCTTAAGATATATACTATTCATATTAAATGTAGTGACGTCTTTTTATTATTATTATTTGTTAGCTATGGCTTACTTTTTATGTAGATCTATCCTTAATTTCAATATGTTTTAATTGAATTGCTTTTTGTGATACAAAATTAGACACCCCCCAAAAAAAGAAGAAATAAACGAAATAGAAAATAAAAACTACAGCTCAAAATAGTTTATTCTTTTTCTAAGAGTTGATTTAAATCATCAAACAACATGACAGAACTGCTTACAGGGAATACATGAGCCCAGCGAGGTTTACACTGTTTTTTGTGTAGAGCCGGTTGTTTCTGTTGACTCGGATGATTCCACAGTGAGTTTAGCCACAGGTGATACAGGTGCAGTGGTGGTTTCAGGTAATGCAGGTGCAGTGGTGGTTTTGGGTAATGAAGGTGCAGTGGTGGTTTTGGGTAATGCAGGTGCATCAAGTACTATTGACCTTAACTATGTGTGCCAGAGAGGTTGTCACAGATTAACATCTCAGGGTTGAACACCAGAGGTGTGGGGCAGGTCTTGTAGAAAGGACGTCTCTTGACGCACACGTAGAAACCTGCTCTGTTGCCGGGGTCTCTGTAGATACCGTTGGGTTTCAAGATGCAAAAGCCAGGGCTGGGGGCAGCGGGAGGAACCACACAGTTCAGGACCTTTTGATCGAAGACCATGCCCTCATGGCAGGTGAAGTAGAAGGTGACTTCGTTTTCACATCTGTAGAAACCTGTCAGATCTTCAGGATCCGCGTAGAGCAAGCTGGGTTTGTTGACGCAGAAGTTTGAGTTGTATAATTTGGGGGTAGTGGTGGTTTTGGGTAATGCAGGTGCATCAGATACCGGAAACCATATTGTATGTGTCTCTGCAGTGCCAGAGAGGTTGTCACAGATTAACAGCTCAGGGTTGAACACCAGAGGTGTGGGGCAGGTCTTGTAGAAAGGACGTCTCTTGACGCACACGTAGAAACCTGCTCTGTTGCCGGGGTCTCTGTAGATACCGTTGGGTTTCAAGATGCAAAAGCCAGGGCTGGGGGCAGCGGGAGGAACCACACAGTTCAGGACCTTTTGATCGAAGACCATTCCCTCATGGCAGGTGAAGTAGAAGGTGAGTTCGTTTTCACATCTGTAGAAACCTGTCAGATCTTCAGGATCCGCGTAGAGCGAGCTGGGTTTGTTGACGCAGAAGTTTGAGTTGTATAATTCTGGTGCAGTGGTGGTTTCAGGTAATGTTGGTACAATGGTGGTTTCGAGATATGTGGGTGCAGTGGTGGTTTCAGGTAATGTTGGTACAATGGTGGTTTCGAGATATGTGGGTGCAGTGGTGGTTTCAGGTAATGTTGGTACAATGGTGGTTTCGAGATATGTGGGTGCAGTGGTGGTTTCAGGTAATGTGGGTACAATGGTGGTTTCGAGATATGTGGGTGCAGTGGTGGTTTCAGGTAATGTGGGTGCAGTGGTGGTTTCGAGATATGTGGGTGCAGTGGTGGTTTCAGGTAATGCGGGTGCAGTGGTGGTTTCGAGATATGTGGGTGCAGTGGTGGTTTCAGGTAATGTGAGTGCAGTGGTGGATTCAGGTAATGTGGGTGCAGTGGTGGTTCCAGTTAATGTGAGTGCAGTGGTGGATTCAGGTAATGTGGGTGCAGTGGTGGTTTCAGGTAATGCAGGTGCAGTGGTGGTTTCAGGATATGTGGGTGCAGTGGTGGTTTCAGTTAATGTGAGTTCAGTGGTGGATTCAGGTAATGTGGGTGCAGTGGTGGTTTCAGGATATGTGGGTGCAGTGGTGGATTCAGGTAATGTGGGTGCAGTGGTGGATTCAGGTAATGTGGGTGCAGTGGTGGATTCAGGTAATGTGGGTGCAGTGGTGGTTTCAGGTAATGCAGGTGCAGTGGTGGTTTCAGGATATGTGGGTGCAGTGGTGGTTTCAGTTAATGTGAGTGCAGTGGTGTTTTCAGGTACTGCGGGTGTAGTGGTGTTTTTGGGTAATGTGGGTGCAGTGGTGGTTTCAGGTAATGCGGTTGCAGTGGTGGTTTCAGGTAATGCAGGTGCAGTGGTGTTTTGTGGTAATGTGGGTGCAGTGGTGGTTTCAGTTAATTTGAGTGCAGTGGTGGATTCAGGTATTGTGGGTGCAGTGGTGGTTTCAGGTAATGCGGTTGCAGTGGTGTTTTCAGGTACTGCAGGTGTAGTGGTGTTTTGGGGTAATGTGAGTGCAGTGGAGGTTTTGGCTAATACGGGTGCAGTGGTGGTTTCAGGTAATGTGGTTGCAGTGGTGTTTTCAGGTAATGCAGGTGCAGTGGTGTTTTTGGGTAATGCGGGTGTAGTGGTGGTTTCAGTTAATGTGAGTGCAGTGGTGTTTTTGGGTAATGCAGGTGCAGTGGTGGTTTCGGGTAATGTGATTGCAGTGGTGTTTTTGGGTAATGCGGGTGCAGTGTTGTTTTCAGGTACTGTGGGTGTAGTGGTGTTTTTGGGTAATGTGGGTGCAGTGGTGGTTTCAGGTAATGCGGTTGCAGTGGTGTTTTCAGGTAATGCAGGTGCAGTGGTGTTTTGGGGTAATGTGGGTGCAGTGGTGGTTTCAGTTAATTTGAGTGCAGTGGTGGATTCAGGTATTGTTGGTGCAGTGGTGGTTTCAGGTAATGTGGGTGCAGTGGTGGTTTCAGGTAATGCAGATGCAGTGGTGGTTTCAGGTAATGCAGATGCAGTGGTGTTTTCAGGTAATGCGGGTGCAGTGGTGGTTTCAGGTAATGCGGGTGCAGTGGTGGTTTCAGGTAATGCGGGTGCAGTGGTGTTTTCAGGTAATGCAGGTGCAGTGGTGTTTTGGGGTAATGTGGGTGCAGTGGCAGTTTCAGGTAATGCGGTTGCAGTGGTGTTTTCAGGTAATGTGAGTGCAGTGGTGGTTTCAGTTAATGTGAGTGCAGTGGTGGATTCAGGTAATGTGGGTGCAGTGGTGGTTTCAGTTAATGTGAGTGCAGTGGTGGATTCAGGTAATGTGGGTGCAGTGGTGGTTTCAGGTAATGCGGTTGCAGTGGTGTTTTCAGGTAATGCAGGTGCAGTGGTGTTTTGGGGTAATGTGGGTGCAGTGGCGGTTTCAGGTAATGCGGTTGCAGTGGTGTTTTCAGGTAATGTGAGTGCAGTGGTGGTTTCAGTTAATGTGAGTGCAGTGGTGGATTCAGGTAATGTGGGTGCAGTGGTGGTTTCAGTTAATGTGAGTGCAGTGGTGGATTCAGGTAATGCGGGTGCAGTGATGGTTTCGGGTAATGCAGGTGCAGTGGTGGTTTCGGGTAATGTGATTGCAGTGGTGTTTTTGGGTAATGCGGGTGTAGTGGTGTTTTCAAGTAATGCGGGTGCAGTGGTGTTTTCAGGTACTGCAGGTGTAGTGGTGTTTTGGGGTAATGTGAGTGCAGTGGAGGTTTTGGCTAATACGGGTGCAGTGGTGGCTTTGGGTAATGCGTGTGTAGTTGTGTTTTCAGGTACTGCGGGTGTAGTTGTGTTTTCAGGTAATGTTGGTGCAGTGGTGGTTTCATGTAATGCAGGTGCAGTGGTGGTTTCGGGTAATGTGATTGCAGTGGTGTTTTTGGGTAATGCGGGTGTAGTGGTGTTTTCAAGTAATGCGGGTGCAGTGGTGTTTTCAGGTAATGCGGGTGCAGTGATGATTTTGGGTAAGGTGGGTGCAGTGGTGGCTTTAGGATTTGTGGGTGCAGAGCTGGGGGCAGTGGGAGGAAAGTCACAGTTGGTGATCATTGGGTTGTAGATGAGGATTGAAGAACAGAGGAAGTGAGTAGTGTTGCGTTCCTGGCAGTGGTAGAAAGCACCAACATTCTCTGAGTCGCTATAGAAACCGTTGGACTTCTCTTCGCAGAAGTTAGATCCTTTGGTCAGTTCCGGGGGGTAGATAGGCAGGAATGGAATCTCGATTTGGAAGTCACAAAGCCAGGTTGTGCTGTTGAATAGAAGAGGGGAGCTGCAACTCTGGTAGTACGCAACCCCCCTGAAGCACTGGTAGAAGGTGGAGGGGTTGCTGGGCTCCGGGTAAAGGCCGTCCACCAAGTTGACGCAGAAGTTGGGAGTGGGGGCATTGGATGGGAAGTCGCAGTTGGAGAGGAGGGGGTTGAACACTAGCCCAGCGCTGCACTGGTAGTGGTAGGTGACCCCACTGTCACAACGGTAGTAGCTGTCACTGCTCTCTGGATCCACCATTGTCGCGTTGGGCTTGCCGGCACAGAAATTCAGGTCGAATGCTCCGGCTGTTGGATATAGATAATCAATCATGAATGGTTATAGAACTGGAGATGGAGAAGTGTATGTCAATGGACTGAAAGCTATTTAAATTAATTTCTGAACTGTTGTCAAGAGCATTTAAATAATATCAGTTTATCTAATTCATCCAAACAGACCCAAAGAATACAGGCAAGTGTATGGCATTCCATATCATTTAATATAACAGTAAAGCTTTCTGATAACCCAGAAATAATTGACATAATCAAGATTGTTGGAAAATGTTACTAAGTAACTTTATTACACTACATCTATCCCTAGCCTGACCCCTACTGCTTATTTACAGCTATTACCAGTAAAGGAAACACAGACGTGTACAAGTTAACAATGGGGACGATTTCCAAAGCTTTTTTACGCCTTTTTATAAAATTAAGCAATAAAAGAACATATGTTTCACATGACATGACCCTAACATGCAGCTACAGGAACATGTATGAAACAGCCACGTTCAAAAGAGACAACATATATGACACATGCAGCATAAGGGTTCATGGGTCCTAAATCCTGGCTCTTTCAGCCCATTCCTATCCCAGAACTTGTCCCAACCAGGTTCTTAATTACTTCATTTGACTCAAGCTAAATACATTACATATATATTTGACATAGAAATGCATAGAAAGATATAGCACAACATTAATTTTTTGTATTTGCTTTCATTTAAAACAAACAAAAAAAAGAAAAATCACTGGTGTAAATGCTTTGCGAGCGTGGCCCGTACAGGCATTCATGCTGTAGACAATCATTAGTTCATTTGGTTCATAATTGTAATATAATTACCTGAATGGAGAATCAGCAGCAGAGACAGTGCTCCTAGAAAGACAGAATGAAATCGACACAGTTAGTCACTGGAGAGCAGTTTCTCTGATTAACACTCCCTATCACACCCTACAGTAAACGCACAATAAAGAGGAAGCATTGTGAAAGCACAGCAAAGCACGCTCAAAACCACAATAACTATATATCCCCTTCAGTCAGTGTGTGCACGATTCTACCATGTTAAGCTTCCTGTCTATATATCTATTTTATAATGCATGTGTGTGCTTTTAATTCATGGCAGGGTAACTTCTCACACTCCATAGAGTTCACAACAACTGTTTAAACATTTCTAAAAATGGAATTAAATATTTGAGACCGACGGCTCTGAATGGCTCTGTTAATTGCATGGACCAATATTTTCACTAAGCACCCCTTTCTCAGTTAAAAAAAAGAGTGAAGCTTAAATAATGCAGCGTAAAAACTATTTAAAAAAAAATACAGCACAGAGGATGGGAAAAAGTAGCAGTGAGTAGAAGAAACCAAAAAAAAGAAGTTGATTTTAAAAAATTGTCTCAATAGTATTAATTTCTAACAAATAAAAAGAGTTTTAAGCAACAATAAAAAAAAACTAAAAACTAAAAACCCAGAGCTCTACACAAAACAATACTTGACATAATTAACAAATATGAACCAACAACTATAAACCAACAAATATAACCCAATATCACCCAACAGAAATGCCCTCCTACCTCTATAAGTGATCGCTGTTTCCATGTTGAAGCTGTGATGTGTGTTATGTGATGGGTACCCTGCTTTATACCCTGTTCAGGGAGGGTTTGGGCAAGTAAAGAAACACCTACATTAAATTCAAGACTATTCAGATGCTAATGTCATTGTTTAAGACAATAGCAGGCAATTCAGGTTAGCATGTAATTCAACTGTGTCTAGATCTGTGCCAAAACTACACAGGAGTATTATTCCAACAGGAGTATGGCAGTCTTTCTATACAACTGCACCTGTATAAAAATACACACAATTGGCTGCCTTTTTGAAACTTGTGAGCACATTTTAAAAGGTCCAAGTTAGTCTCAACTGTGTCTTGTTTAACCTTTTTGCGTCACATTTTTATGAGGTAACACCTTTATTTGCTAGAGATCCCATGTTTTCATGGCTAATCCATTTGTATTTCTGTGGGAGTGGTTGGTATTGTTACCTTTTACACATGAGAAACAGTTCAATGCTGGTAAATGACTGTGAGATGTCTATATTATTGAGGCATAGTTACAGAGCATGGCTTCATTATTACAGAGCATGGCTGCAAGTGGGCTGCAGCACTTAAAATTCAAATGCTTTTGAGTGAAACTGGCTTGCTTTTCTTTTTTTGCTAATTGTAATACGGGAAAACCGCACCCCAGAGGTTTACACAGGAAAGGGAGAAGCTGGGCTTTTAAGAGTTAATGAAGGCACACAGTGATACCGAGCTTCTGCATTTTGGGTGCAACATCTTGTGGGATGCCTTTTAATAAAAAAATGTTTAATATTCTTAGACTATTGTTCTTTGATACTAAAAAAACAGTAAATCCTTACATACTGGAAAGGAGAGAAATGTGCAGCATTCACAGAATGGAAACATCTAATGCTGTGTGTATTGTGAACACTAAGGCCTACATATTCTGAACTGTTTTAAAAATCTTATTCCTAATTGTAAGTAAGAAAGGAGTACCAGAAACCCCATGAAGTCCATTATATCTAGATTTTTAAACTTGATTTTTTTGGTTTTGTTTACTGATCAGTAAAGCACAGAGCTTACCAGTAGTAGCAGGGTGCATCAGTCAAAAATGTCCCCTTTCCTCTAATCTCCTATGCAAAAACTCTTATTGAGGGGTGCACCATAACACTGTGGGTAAGCTGTTGTGTACACTGCAGAATCAATTGCTTTATTTATCAATCAGTTCATTTATCCAGGTTTCAAGTTCCATGTTTTCTTTTGCTAATACCTTTACTGGGACAAACCTTTAAGTGCATCGCTTATTGTCCAAGAGTCAATCCTGGATCAAAAACAATACAATGCCTTTTCTTTTGATTGCATTTATTTATTTGGCAGATGCCTTTATCAAAGGCGACTTACAGGTGTCACAGGGCAGTAATGAGTTACAATGCAAGATTTAATATTTAAATTCAGTATAGTTTACAGTAAGTGCAAATAACACTACTAAAATACAATCTGAACTAGGATGCAGCAAGTTAAGATTACAACAGGTTATATCTACAATTGCATAGTAGTGCAATAGTGCAAGGATAGTGCATTAGCTGATCCAGTAACATGGTGCTGAGGTCAGGCAAGTCCAGTGCATAGCAGTAGGGGTAGAGCAGGAGATGGTGATACAAGTGCGGTCTAAACAGGTGGGTCTTGAGGAGGCAGCAGAAGACTTTTGCTATGCTTTATTACACTTTGCTATGCTTTTACTATGTGAAACTTTTATAAGGGTTAGTTTGCAATGCGTACCTATGCTTTACCATGCTTTCACTATGCTTTATTACACTATGCTGTGCTTTTGCTATTGGAAACCTTTATAAGGGGCTATATAAACCCCAGCCCAGGTTTACAGCAATACCATTAATAAAATAGTTTAGACAACGATCAATTTAACTGATTTTAAATGAAGGGGCTGTTCTTCCCCTAGAGCTTGCAGATTCATTTCTTCAGCCTGGTCACTGGTGACATTCCCAGCTTGGTCAACAGTTTACAATGTCAAGTGTAGTTTTATGTTTTTTTCTCCTGTATTTGTAATATAAAAAATCGAACCTTTTTTGTACTGTGTGAAAGATGGGAACATAAATGAAAAGACCATATTTAACAAAAACACTGGAGTGTTACAACACACTTTAAGTGTGCCAGCTTAACATCATTTCACACTGAGGAATCACTGCTGAGCGGTAACAGCATTGCTTCTTACTGTTTCATTTAAACACAGAACTATTTACTGCTGACAAACATATTGACTGAACGGGCTGCTCTCAAAAGTTAGTGCTACTAAAGGATCTTTGCAATTGCAGCACAAAGTAATACATCTGGAGTTGTCTCTGTGAGTGCGTTCTGTATTTCACATTGTGAGCAAAAACTCAAACTACATTTAAATAAATACAACGGTAAATTCACCTGTTAAGTTTTCTTTAGGTTGAAACTGGAGGGGTCTCCATTGTGATATAATTCTATTGTTTAGAGCTGGACTGAATGATTAAAGACACTGCTCCACAGGTTTTCAGGCACTCTCCAGCCCTGTGCCCCAGGATTAGGGTGACCATGTGGCTCTGGTTTCTGTTTGAACTCATGCTGCAAATGCAATCTTTCATTTGGCTTTGCTTTGTAATTCACTGGGGTCTGAGCACAGAGGTGGGATTCAGATCCAGTTATACAGCTTTGGCCAAAAGTTTTGCATGTCCCCCTATATAATTAACGAATGAAACCTGCTGAATAATGTTACATGCCACTTTGTAGTTTTCCATATAGTTAACGAAAAAGTGACAAAATGTAAAAAATGCCACATTTCGAAATCTAACATGAAATTTCCTGTATACTGCTATGGCTTCTGGTAGACTTTTGCTACATCATTTTGTAGTTCCTTTGATTACATGATGTTAAAAATAAAATAGCTAAATAGTGTTCATATACATGCTTGTTACCAATGAAGAAAAACGCTGACGATTTCAAGGAGCGACAAAGTGTAGTGGTTTCGAATCACAGCTCAAAATGATGGTGAATATTTGCGGCATTTCCTCACTTCCACCACACGAGGGCAGTAGAACCAACTGAACCCTACTGCAGCGGTGAACCCAGCTGCGCAGCAAACCCCGGATGCAAATTTCATTACAGAGGTGCAAATTAGATTCCACCAAACACACCCTCCACAAGTCAAAGCTGAAGATAAAAATTAATAACATTAATAAATTAATAAATCTGCAAATCTGCGAAGCATGTTTCTTATTTCTGTATCACTGACCCCATGTCTCATAACATGTCATTTGTGATGCTCATTCAGTATATTTATGCATTATTTTGGTTTATGATCTTCTGTATTCAGAATAGGAGAGTGCAGTAAAACCTGCTAGTAAAAACATGAGTGAACGCATGGTCTTCCGAACATACACTTGTAAAATGGTAAACAATGGGGATGCACAGTACAGGTATAGAGAAAGAATGGCAGTGTCAGTTGTTTCTTTGCTGTAAGTTGGGTTGGTAGGTAGGAGGTTTGTAATATTGTTTCAGTTTGCTGGTACAGTACGAAGATAATGTTTCTGTCCCAGGTGTATGTACTGAAGTCTATACTGTGATACACATACTGTGTTCTTTATTGTAATACAAATGGCTCTGATAGACAGTGGAACAAGATTCCGAGTAGTGCTGTTGCTAGACAACAGTGCACTGGTTGGATCCCTTGGGCCTCATCGCTAAGCTTTTTTTTTTTTTTTTAATCAGGTTTTTCATCTGGAATGGGCCATTATAAATTTGCAATATCACACTGTGAGGCATAGTGAAATTACAGCACAGATCGATGGCTGCCTATATTAAAACATACACAGTTATCTCTGGATATTGACCCATTGCATAATTTACACACGGGGTGAATGCACTGTTAGATCACATGTTGACCGTACATTATAGACGTTGTATATTGTCCTGTAGAAGTGTCCTTTGCTAATTCACTGCTTTTACTCTTTTGTTTTATTTTTTATGTGTAAAGCAGAGAGAAATAAAAGCTGTATAGAAACAGGAGAAAACATGAAATATGACTGCTTGCATATCTGCAGATTGAGTGCCTCAGTATATCCGATCCTGGATTCCAACACAAACTGCAGCTCTATATTTAGTTTTCCAGTCCTGGTATCCCTACCGATAACCCTCAGTGAGATCATGCTTCCCCTAGTGTTTGACTGGCAGCAGGCGCACCAGTGAAACACAGCCTCACCCCTAGTGATGTGCTTCTATGTCCGAAACATTCTGAATACATGATCTGCTTTATTTCCTCAATTCTCTTCTTTTAAAAGTCAAATGAAACAATTCCACACTCTTCTCTCATAAAACAAGAGTAAACTACTGACAGGACTAAAACACATGGAGAACAGGCCTCTTACTCATACATGGTGGTCTGTACTGTATGTAAACCTTTTGTCCAAATATACAAAATGCCGCATAAATAATGCAATTTAATATACGTAACTAGATATAAAATCTGATTAATTGACTGCTTAATTAAAATATAGGTTTCTGAAGCATTATGTATAACCCAACAGCTTTCCTATCAGCATGGCAACACAGGCCACAGCACCCTAGCAACACCGAAACTTGTCAGCTGCCTCTCTTCTGTCTTAAAGGACCCCTGCAGCTAAACAGTTATCAGCCTTTTTTGTGGCCTGCTATGTAGAGCTTTACTGGCTGTTTCGTGATGAGGAGTGAAGCAGCAAAGTACAGGGCACTGAGCAGAGACATTAGGCGTGGTTAGAGCTGTGGGTCTGAGATAAGCATTGTGGTCTACTGGTTAGTCTTGAGGGACTGGCAGCCGGGCAGTGTGGCTTAGTGGCTTGTTTTAAGGTGCCGGGAGGCAGTGTATGTTGTCTTTGAACCGCAGTTCAGTCCCTTCAGTCGCTGTTGGGCTATCCTGGGGAAGAAAGCACATGAAATAAACAACACCACAATAAAACGCATTTGGACTGGAGACGCACTAATGTGTACAGAGATTATTGATCGACTTTCACAATCACTGAATTTGCAAGCCTGTTATCATATGTCAACACAAAGGAGACTTAAGGTGGTATTAAAAGATTACTGTTAAAGAGAGGCATAACAATGTACAGCTCCAGTCATTTGTGATCCCTTAAAAATGAAAAAGCTCAGTCCATCTGTTTAGTTTATTGCATACGTTATCGGTACTTGTTTTTAGTGCTGATGTGTTCTCTGAACCATGTACTACATTTGGTTGATAGATAATAAGCTTATAAGTGTTTAAATAGTAACTAGCTTTGTAAAGGCGTGCTAGGCAGTGTAGTGCTATATAGTTATAGCCTTTTATCTTCGGAGGCCTGAGAGATAAATCAGTAATAGTGGCAGCTAGAAGATCATAAAAAAAACAAAGATCATGCAAACCTAACATTATCAGATAGAGCATTCCATTAACGCAGTGAAAGATATGCAAATGAGTGCCAATATCCAATTGAAATCGAGGGACAGTGAAAGTAAAACATGGACGTTAAGCAGCAGTTTGGAACTCAGCCTTAAATGACCTGCGCTGTGGCAGCTGAAAGTCCATGAACCTGGTCTGAGTTGGCAGCCTGGCCTGTCGGCAGTGAGAGTGTGTGGGGGGGGGGGGTATAGCTCTTGCATGGGAACGGAACGGGAGAGGTCCTGTCCTGTAACAGGATTCCATTCCCACACACCGCACCCTGGCTCTGCTAAAACAACACACCAGCCCACAACATTTATTAATCTCTGTGAGCTTCCAGGAGGATCATTCTGATGTGTGGTGCAGCTGGCCAGCAAGGTGTGACTGTCCTATATAACAGAGAATACCCTTATCGGAATAATATATGGTATTGCCTGTGATGCCTCACTTGGTAACACTTTTCATGAAGTGTCTCTAATTACTATGTATGTACATAGTAGTTACTTAGTAAATACATGTGTACTTACACATAATCACAATGTTATTATGCATAGTTACAATGTACATAACTCTTTTTGCACAGTGGTTTGCACAGTGGTAGCTATGCTAACATTTGTGGACTCTTATTTTTATTACAGTATATGTTGAAATGTGATTTCACTAAACCTACTCTGGTGGGAAAAAAAAAAAACAGGAAGATTCAAATAGAGTTGCACAGTGGCGGTAGATGCAGCACTGTTTAGCCCCTTAAAATAGACTGCATGGATCTTAATAGAGCGCTTGTCCTCATTGCGTGACACTGTCATTGAATCGAAAGGGACAGACACAGACAGGCTTTGTCTCCATACTATTTAAGGCTGTTCTCCATAGTATTAACAACAGTGGCATTTTCTGACACCACAATACGACTTATCAGAATTTACTACCTGCTTTTCTAGTATAAACAAGCAAGGCCGTTTTTGACAAGGTGGCACATTTTGACCTTCATAATTGTCAGAATATGCTACGGGTAGCAAATTCTGACAGGGAGGCATTTTCTAACGCGGCAACGATCTGATGCCTGGTTGCTATGTATTTAACAGTGTGCTTTGCAACGCCTTAACAAAGAAGCACCATGCTGTCACTAGAATGCCACTACCGCGGATCTGCTCCAGGGGGCGCTCCACCGCCGCCTCCCATTGTCACTGACCTTCTGATGAGAAAGGCCGTGCAGCTGAGCTGATGGAACAGCTCCCAGCAACGAAGCAAAGAAAAACTAGCAGAGGAGAGAGAAAGGAAATCGTATTGTTCACCCTTGCAACCGCATGAAACTGGGGCACGAGGAAATCTGCGAGCAGCGATAACAATAATATTAATAAATATCTAGTGAAGCAACACCGCTGCACATAGGCGTCAACAGTGACTACAGACTGTTTAACCTGTATGGGATCGGCGTCGACTTCTCGAAGATTTCAAGCGACGTTACTGATCTTTGAGTGCTGGTGGTATCTAGAAGCAGGTAAGAGATTTTAACATAGAAAGCAAAACGTGAACCCCCATTCTGAATTGACAAGGTAATAAAATAACACAGCAGTATTCAATACAGATGAGGTAGAGGGGAGTCACACAACGAACTAAACATCGCGTTGCGCGCTACAGACTTTTGGGACAAAAAATCTGCATTCATCATTTAAACCAGAGGAATGGTTGGAAGGAAAGGGTATCCGGTTTAATTTATTTTATTCGCCATTTGCAGAAAAAAAGTGTCAGAAACCTGCGAAGCGAAACTGATGAGTATCGATGTTGTTCTACCGATACTGTTTTTGTTATAACGTGTTGGGAACTGCAGTCAGTATGTTCTGCATGTGAGTCTAGCGCCCGGTTCTCTAAAATGTTATAAACATGTTTGTTTAGGCTTCTGTTTCATGTGACACATGTATTTTTGGACAGTATCTATAATACAGTATAGTTAGGTGTGTGTGTGTCTACGCACTGAAACGATCAAAACAATGAGCAGAAATACAACGCTGTGGTTTGGAGATTTGTTGATGTGCGCTTTGCTGGCTGTAGAACATATTTCTTCCCTCTTACTTTGCAGAATTTATTTGTTGTGTTGTGGGGTCACAAAGTGACACTATCCCGTCGCTAGGAAAGTAAGAGAAAGTTAAAAAGCGCGTGTGCACGTGCGCATGTTGTTATGGTTGGCACAAGGTTGCCAATAGCAATGATATGGAAGCATGTATAATGATTGTTAAATGCTTATACTGTATTTTCAAAGTTGCACTATTTTACTGAGTCAAAACTATGCATTTATTTGAAATAATGATTCAATTTTGTCCTTCTGAAAAAAAATCTAAATAAAATACTGTGAACCTAAACCTAGTAAATAATTAGTATTGAAATAATAAATAAAAAGCCTTTTTCTAGGAAGGCAGAAACACAGGACTGCTATAAGGCTACACAGGCCCCACTCCCACAATCCCACAATCCCATAAGCACAGTCTCTTGGGGAGACGGCAATGCCTCTTTGTGTCTTGGTCCTGCAGGACAGCTGTGCTGCTGTCACTTCCTAGTATTGTGTGGGCTGCCCCCGGCTCTGCTCCACAACAGGGAAGATTGGAGTTTCTGTTATGGTCAGGTTCTCAGTACTGGGGTATTCAAGTCTGCATTGCTTGCCTGTGCACATTCAGTAAGAGACCCTTCTAACAGCCACAGATCGTATGTGATTACTCTGTGCAGTGTACATTATAAAAAACGTACTTTTGTTATATGTTGTCATTGGTCTTCTATAGATCATTTTGAATCTTGCTTTTTAGGTATGCAGTATTTTTAAGTACAGAACACAGCATGGAAAGCTTAAGCTGCTGTGTCACATTTAAACATATTAAATTTGCAGTACTTGCTCAAGTAACCGCTGTACCTGTGTGTCCAATAGATGTTCTGTGGAAGATTTCCTTGAGGTCATATTGGTGCCTAGGTCCATTTCCATCACCTCCTTTAGTTCATCGTTTAAAGAGGAGTAGTTTTACTCAACATTGTGGTTAGACTACCAGACACATTTTACACAGATTGCTTTACAGAAGCCATATTTGAACGGGGTCCCTACTGCCAAAAGGGAATCGAAAGCTAGGACTTCTGTCCAGTTCATTCTGAATCTTGTCATCTCTTTATTTAGTTTGTTATTTGTTTGGCTTGCCCCAGCAATGCAGAGATTGGAAACTCTGACAGCACAGCAGTGTGACTCTTTCCAGGTTTTACTATTATCGGGGCTATAGGATAACAAGCTCTGTGTGTTAATAAGCTCATAGTAAAGCCTGGTATGGAACAAACTGCAATGCAATCCAAGACTCCATCCCTGCAATGTGTCTCATTCCAAGCCTGGTGAGCGGGTAGTTCAGTCTCCATGCTGTCGCCTGTCTGAGAGTCTAGTAAAAAAAAAAAAAAAAAGGCTGCCTACTTACCACTCTGTATCTCTGGTGTGGGTGGATCTGCAGGAAGCTCTAACCTTGATAAGACATCTCCTTCTTCACCCACAGTCTATATCTCTGTGATCTAATGCACTTGGAAAGTATCCGCCCTCACACCTCCAAGTGTCTGCTTCAACACTGATGTCTCTGATGACTCTTCCCACTGAAGTATAGTAACACAGCTGACATGTTTTGCTGCATTCCATTCTTCGTGCTTGTAGATCTTTGTACAGTAAGTCCCAACCTGTGAGGAATGTGCCTCGTGCCTGTAATGGCCTTTTGGAGCCCTCTTTGAGACTGCTGTTATGTTGGAAGGTCGGTGCTAAATCGGTCAACATGGTATTGATATGGTACAGTATAGCGCCTTTTACTGCCCTAGCATCGGATACTGGATACCATCAGCAGCCCCGCTGAGTGTCCCAGGGCATATGCGCTTGTCAGGTCTTAAAGTTAGGAGGTCACAAATTCATGTAATCCCAAAAATCAATGCACTATTGAACTGCATACGGGCATAACGAATTGAGCAGACTTCCGATCGTGTGCACAGAAAACGAGTCTCGCAGACAGCATTGTAAGCTGATTATTCATTTATGAGGGCAGTACAGTAGTTGTAGGAAAATATTGGGAAAAGTAGAAAACAATGTACAACAACTGGACTGTGTATCTCAAACAAGTTGTGCGAGCATGCAAGAGTGAGTGGAACAGAAGCAACTCGGGTGCAAGTTTTGTCTACCGAAGCAGGACATCCTGTTATTGCTAAATAGTATAAGCTTAGCAAGAGCTCGTCGATTGTAATGGAAAGTTTTCTGTGGGCATCCCCTTCATTGCAGTGTGTTATTTTCACCCGGTAGTGGATATTACGTCACCGTGTTTACTGTACAGGTGCTTGCATTGCAAGGACAGGGTTCTGCAGTCGGCTATACTGTTGCTCTATCCTGTATGCTGCAGACCATACAGCCCTGTATTTGTGCTAAACAGCTAGAAGGTTCACCAGCAGCCCTGACAATAGGGCTCAGGACACCCTGTCACAGCTCTGTTCTGCAGAGAGCACATTAACCCCTGAGCGACTCAGCCGTGCAAACAGCAACTCTGCTACTGTATTGTGTGATTCCACTTTTAGCTGCTCGTTATTAAGGTGCATGTTGGGGACTGAAATAAAGTTTAAAGTTACTGATGTGCAGGATTACAGTGACGGAGAACCAAAGCTGTTTTTTTCTGCTCATTTCCCCTTGCTTTGCATGCATATCCCTGGGGAATGGGATATAGTGGAGTGTACATAGGCTATATCTTGAATTGGAGTTCCAGTTATGTGAAGCTTGTTAAGGTCCTTCTGTCTGTGCATCTCTTACACTCGGTGGAATTGCTTTTGCGTGGTATTGAAACTTTGTCTGCAGTATGCGGCCTTGGTGGGGATGTGTTTTTCTAACATGTTTTGGAGGATGGAGTGTGTGTGACAAAGTGTGTATGCACGTGTGGGGGTGGGGGGGTGTGGGGTGACAGCCTCTCTTTGTCTGCCTGTGTAAGAAAGGGCCGTGTGACTGTGTCTGAGTTTCCTGGCTCACGTGATGGCTTCAATCCTTTGTTTTGTAAATCTGGGAGCAATCCTAATTGAATCAGATTAATTCCCTATGGGAGATTCATTTTTGTGAGCCAGTGTTCCAGCAGCCAGGCTGTGGGTCTCTGTGGATCAATGATGCACACCCCCACTGACCAAACCCCCCTTCTGGGGCATAGCTTGGAGAGAACAAGGGCCAGTGTTTCTGGATAACAACCAGGAGACTCACAGTTATGTTTCTTTCTCTAGAACACCAACACACTGGCTGCCGATTTCTACAAACATTGTCCTCCAGGGTTTGAAAACCCAGCAGTAAAGTTTCAAAACTAGCTAATTCATATTTGGATTTCTCTCTAGGTGCATTATTTTGAGCCCTTCACAAAGGTCTATTCTGACAGTCTGTCTGCTTCACTGCAGTACGCTGGTACCTGTAAGTCTCTTAAGTGGGTGATACTGTAACCAAGGCTCTAATATCCATTCTGTATCTTTTGTTAATGTTATCACTGGTTCCGTTATCACAGTGCTGCTTCTGAAGATGGGTTTGTTCTCTGCTTATTCTTTTTAGATTTTTTTGGAGTACCACACTAGATTGCTGACACCCTTTTGCTTCCTGTTCTGTGCAAGAGGTCAATCTCGCTTCCATGGCCTGGCTTATTTTCCTCACTCTGGCAGACCATGGGAGTAGACCTCTGCAAAAGCCCACAGGCTGTACAAACCGACAGCAGTAAATACAAAAACATATGCATTTAAGTTGTCAAATAAGCACTGTTTTAAACGAAAGTGTTTACCGTGAGCCGTGCTGTACAGTGACACTGTTTCCGTGATGATATGTGTTCAGATCAGGTCGCCCTCTTCCGCCGTTCAGCAACACTGACTCATCTGGTAAGGGGCGGACAGGATCTTCCTGTCAAGGTGATGGGCAGTGAGTGAGATGTGCCAAGGAGAGCTTGTTGATACATTTTAATGCTTGCGCTAAATTAAGAGAATTGGGACTGAGGTCCGCAGAGCAGGTACAGCAAGGATCCGTCCCTTTATGAGAGTCTGTTGAACATGAAACTATCACTATATATCGATTGGAGTGCAGCCAGCCGGATAGCAGTTGTTTAGCTTACTTTCTTTTGGTCTGTTCTCTCTTCCTCTTATCTCCCTTCCCTTCCAGCACACAGCTGTCGTTTATATTGATGTGGCTGTCCTCAAATTGGCAGACAGTTAACCAATTTGAAGACAGCCACATTCCGCATGAGTATTTTTGCCAGAGAAGGTTTTTAACTCTCCTTGCCAAACAAAACAACAATAAATAATAATACATTGTTTTAACACAAATACATCTAAATAATAATACAAAAATAATACAAATAAATATAAGGACAGGGTATACCCTGTCACACAAGGCTACAATATATCCTGGGATGGAAGCACTGTAGCTTAAATGCCTCTTTGCATTAAACGTCTGACAGCGATGTGAACATTAAAACACTATAACCTTCATGGTATTCAGTTAATTCAATTTAAAGAAAAGTGTATTTCGCACAGAGTAAGTAATTTGCCACACTTTTGTCCGGTCATTTTTGGGGTGCGTTCTGTCGGTACTGTACATTAGCTGGAGAGACTGGCTTCCTCTCAGTCTTTACCCCCTGTGATGGGCTACAGCCTTGCGGTCGGCACAGGAAGGAAAAGTCATTCAAAAGCAGCAGGACTTCCCTTGCGGTGTTTCTGAGTGTCCTTGAAGCGGCCGGCAGGGGGGAGGGGGGAACTGAAACTGTCTCGGAGTCTTGGCTCAGTACGTCAGATGCAATGAGCTGCCTGCTGCTGGGTCTCATACAGCACAAGAGCATGCCAGTGCTGTGCCCATACCGTATGCAGTGGCCTTCAGACTTTCTCGTAGCTTGCATGTAAACGAGGCTTCTTTAGGCTGTGTTATCAGCCACCTGACCTCATTGCAGCTGTCATGTACTGTAAATGCTAACATTTGCTAACGCTGTTTACACACTGGAGTTTGTGAGTGTTTGCTTGGCTGAGTCGTGGTACAAAGTGTAAATGGAGCAGGGACTTTGCCCTGCATCTCTTATCTCTGGCTCCCTCCCACTTGCTCTGCTAAGGAAGGACAGTAAACCCTTGTATGGAAGGTTTGGGGTATTGACTGTTCGTTTTAAGATGTTTCAAAAACATCTTAAGATCTTTTAACCAAAAAAATCCCATGGGCATCGTTTTTGTTTTGAAGATCCATTGTCTTATCACTTAGTTCAGTACACAGCATTGAAATGGCCCCACCTCAGTGAAATAGGCGCAATTCCAAAGCATGGAAGTCTATATTATAGCCTCTCCAAAGTCTTATATCCCCCTCAGTCATACATTTTTTATGACATTTTTAGAAATTAACAGTTTATATGAACTCTTTGGAGTTCGAGAAGTTGCCCTGTCGTAACTTTGGGGGATACATACAGGAAACTTAACATAGTAGAATTGTACACATAGTAACTCAAGGAGTTTGTTTTTTTGTTCCAAAATTATGCAAAGCTACTGTACTAAGTATAATATTAAGTTTACAGACTTTAACAGCACTTTCCTTCTGCAGGTCTCCAAGCCTGATGCAGTTCCCGAAGAGCCCATAGCGCCCCCTGTCTGCAGTCTCTCGCACTCCCCCTGTGGGATCATGTCGGCGGCACAGACACAGAGCGATGGCGATCAGCACTGGGGCTGTGGGGAGTTGGGGCTGAGCCCCCGTGAGCTTGTTCTAGCTGAGGCCCTGCAGATGGAGTACGACGCCCTGTCGAGGCTGAAACAGGACCAGACTCCCCCTGGAAGGAGTGTGGGGCAAGTGGGCAAGCTACCCATGTCGGTGCCCTCCATCTCCACACAGACACACGGGGCTAACAAGAAACTCAACAACACCACAGGAGGAGGCAGTGTTTCCCTACTGAAGGGGCTCTCGGGGTCCGATCCCAATCTGAACCGGCACCCCCGAATTCAGGAGAGCCTCTCCAACCCTTCGAGAATCAATCTCCAACCCCGGGACACGTCAAAGGAGCCCATCTATATCCTCGATCGGCCTTTTAAAGACGGGGGCTCGTCTCTGCTACTCCCCAAAGACATGACCTCCCATGACACCCCGCCAGCCGTTCCCCCGCGCCTTATCCTCCCGGACCTCTTGGTTCCCTCAGTCCCGGCCAGGCGGAGCTCCACTCCCCGAGACATCAACCTCTTCACCCCCGAGATTGAGCAGCCCAAGCTGTGCTCCAGGGAGGAGGACCAGCTTAGGGACTATCAGGAGCTCAATGAGGCCCTGGCCCAGCTTAATGGGGACTTCCCTCACAGCAGGAGGAGGAGTGGGGAAACCTCCGGGAAACCAGTCGCCCGCAGCAAGACCCTCCCCCCGCAGATACCCCCCCCAACTTACCAGCCCCTCCGCCGTAACAACAAGGACAACCAGAGGGTCTCTGCAGGACCAGTAAGATGCTGAGCAATGCTTGTTTCTTGGTGATAGTATAGGGAGTTTATTGGCTTGCATGCATTGCGTAATGCAAACCTATACCTGTTTTAAAGTATTGTTTCTCTGGTTTCTCTCTCTCTCTCTCTCTCTGCTTATAATAAGAATAAACTTGGCACTTGCCTGAAACTTTAAGTTAATGACAAAGGTGGCAATACACTATAGATGAGCATTCTAGTAAAGCTTTACCGTTCTGTGTAGCACACAGGGCAGTGCATGCAGTGCTGGCGACTGTATAACACTAGACCCGTGTTAATGAACGCGCTGTGTTAAGTTGAGTGTGTGTTGTTTGCAGGTGACGCTGCGTTCCAGGGTGCCTGGCTTTGGCTGTGAGCTGTTCCAGGTGTCCGAGGAGAGAGACGAGGAGGTGGCTGCTTTCTGTCACATGCTGGATGTGTAAGAGTCTCTATCTGTCACTCTGTATTGCACTACTCCTGTATTTACAATCTCTTCTACAGCAACTGTACCTGTCCATTTCAAGAGCATTTCTTACATTCTTGTTAAAACCCATTCATTGTTACACTGTAGCCCCCTTCCTAATTTTCACCCAGATCTCTATCTGTCTTGCTTGTTCTATCCTGTGTGTTCACTGGAGCTCTTTCTTACCTTCTGACCCTGTGTATGCGTTGGCAGGCTGCGCTCAGCTTATTCCTACACTGACTGCTGCAAGAACCCAGGCTTCGTGTGGAGTCCGGCCGTGGCCAGAGATGACCAGCAGTACGGTCATGGCGTGAGCATGAAGGTGACCGTCGTGAGTGACCACCACAGAGAGCCCCTCACCTTCACCTGCGATGGTAAGGTCTCGATAAATGTACCCTTCATCAGCCTTCACTGTGCAAGAACATTTGCTGCAATGGGCCCTATTCTCAAATAGTGCTTACAAGCATTCTCTTAGGTTAAGCAATGGCTTTAAAAAATAAGAATAAGTAAATCTTTCTAAAACAGATTAAAAGGGTTTCAGGAACTTCAGACTTGATTTAATTCCTCAGAACATTGCTACGTTCCTACAAATAGTCATTAGGATTCTGTAAAACACTGCCTAAACACTGATCTAGTTTTAGTTTTTTCCTTTGCTTGTGATCCAGTAGCATTAAGAAGATATTTTTAGGTACAGAGCCTTCATTTTATTATTCACTGTGCCAGTATTGTGTGAGTAACGCAGTGTCAGTGAGATGTCAGTCAGGAAATCTGCCAAACAGCTAGTTTGAAAGCATATGCAGTTGCACTACTACAATGTACAGTGTGAATACGATTTTTTTTAATACAAAAAAACTGAATTTCACAGCACTGGAATCTATATCATATGTATTTCTTTGCAAACAGTGTAACTGTTGTATACTGGAAACTCCCTTTAATTAGCATGCCATTCATTTGAGCTAATTTCCTATGTCCATTTAATACAGTAAAGCTGTACAATCTAGCAGCCAAATAAGTGCAAGCCATGAAAACTTACAGGTGCACATGGTGGAAAATGCAACAATAAGTAAGCCCACTTAAGGGAACTACCTCTGTGTGTCTAATATGCATCTCCTCTCTTAAAGGTGGCAGCATTAAACAGTATTCTGTTATATAAAACTATCAATTACAGTCCAGGAAAACGATGGTACTGCATCCGTTCTGCAGGCTAGTTTTCATATCGTTATATGAGATCCCCATTATATTGAGCAGCCTGTCGTCCGTTACATTCATATAAAATGCACTCCTGTTTTTTTTTTTTTTTTTTGTAGGTCTCTGTGCTCCTAGTTTAACATGCACCGGTGTTCACAGTTCTGTCTCTTCCCCCTCTCCTTCTCTCTCCACCTCTCCCAGGCTCATCCACTGTGGACCTGCTCATTTACCAGACTCTGTGCTATGCACATGATAACCTTGACTGCTTTGATGTAGACGACTTCATTCTCAAACCCTGCGGACTGGAGGAGTTCCTGCAGAAGTAAGCAACGCTCTCCCCTCAGTAAACCATCTCGCAGCCCTCCACTCTGTATGTTGTGCTATGTAGTGATTTCGGCAGATTGGGGCTTCAAACTGAACTGTGCTAGGGTGCAGTGATACAGGGAGTGCGGCTAATATAGGGAACTCTTACTGAGAGATTATAAAGTGTGCTCTTTTCAGTTAAGTTTACTACAGTTACTCAACATTTTGCCATTTATTATGTGTTCAAACTGAACCCAGGGATATCGGGCACTAAATTCATTCTTCTTGTTCTCCTTCTTCTGTTCAGTGGCTTGTAGGGGCTATTTTGATTCCTAAATTCTCCCCAGTCTCTGCCTGTGAGCGCTATGTTTTTATAGCCGCAGTTCTGTCCTGAGGCCTGTCATGTTATAGGAGTGGGGTGGTGAGACAGGAAGCTTGGCTGGGAACTGCCAGCTCTCTGGTCAGAAGCTTGTTCACGGGTTAGTGGTGTGGTTTTAAAACAACAAACCATAATTTATGTGACTGATTAATTACACTGTATCCTTTGGGACTTTTTTTAGATACTCTTGGGTTCTTATTAAAATACAGCCTCCAACAAGTACCAGTACTGGAATATTTGTTGGTGTGTGTGCAACTTGGTTGTGACATTTTTTACAGCATGTTCCTGATATATAGCTTGTGTGTCACACTCGTGTATGTCAAAGTGAGGGTTAGTCTATCGTCCTGTATGGCTCACAGAGAACCGGAGGCAAGTGAAGGAGGGAGGGAAGGTCTCAGGAGGCGATTGCCGTCGCAGCTGGCTAGCGCAGTTGTGTTGCAGGAAATGTGGCGCTACCAGATAACCGAAAGGTTACAGTTTACCGTCATGGGAGGGAGGGACTTCCTGTGCTTAACGGGACTATTGTTCTCCCTCTGTCCATGCCAGTAGAGCACAAATTCACAATCTCTTTGGCATGATCATTCAATAATATTGCCATAACGAGTAAACCTTATAACATCGAACCTTGCAAAACAGCCAGCTGCTTTGAAAGCAATCTTGCAGCTGTACTAACTGCCTACTGTACCACACACTTTTGCAAATTTCTGTTTTAATTTTCTATCTTCCCATCCATGGATTATCAGTTTTATTGCCTGTCGCGGTTGGTTCTTCATTAGGAGCAGGATATTGCTGCATGCTTATAAATTAGTATCCTTTCATTTAACCATGTCACAGAAAAAGAAAAAGTGAAAAAAAAGCCAAGTAGTTCAGGTTAAGTTCACTATAGTTTCTAAAGAGTTCCTGAGCAGGTGCAACGTTTTTTATGTAATCCATAGCTACAATGAATATTTTTAATTTCTCTCTTACCCTTGTGTCTCTAACCTAACGTGTTCCTGTGTTTCAGTAACCAGACACTGGGCAGTCACGAGTATATCCAACAGTGCCTCAAGTTTGACTGGGAAATTCGGCTGAGCCTGACAGAGAGGAGTGCTGTGTGCAGGGAGCTCGCCAGGAGGGTGAGTGGACCAGGGGGTGGTGGTGTTCCAGTGGGATCAGGGTTCAGCCGTAAGACTAGGGGTAGTACTTTTTTTGTGACTTTCTAATTGGTTCGTGTGTTACTGATTGACAGGAAGATGATGACAAAACTCTTTCCACAATGAATCACAACATTCTGCTACAGGAGAGACCGATCAAACAAACCGTAACCAGGTAAGGCCACATACACTTAAGGGATTACTACAGGGCTCTGTGTAAAATCCGTGACAAAGTGAAGGTTTTTGTAGTAGTGTGGGGAGACGGTTGTATGGAAGTACACTTGATGATGTTTCTTGCTCTAGCTATTATATGCATGTAATCGTGTTGTATTCTTTCATTGACAGGGAGGCCCTGACGCTGCTGCTTGATACCTTCCACACTGAGGGAGAGTGCTTCCTGCTGGCTGAGGTACTGCTCGTGGTGGATCAATGTTTCAGCTGTACAGCGCAGTATCGGCTGGTTTCGCAGACCCCAGTCAGCAGTAATCATGGAATTCAACTTTGAGTTCTCTCTCCGTATCTCTCTTGCAGGCAGACTTCCCCCCTCTTGTGGAGCGCTTGGTTCAGTCAGTAAAGGCGCTGTGCAACTCGCTGGCAGCCGTCGAGACCCCCGACATTACCAACGCTCTGAGCCTGCTGCCCGCCTGCCCCTGCCGTCTGCAGCCCCGAGTCCAGAAGGTAGAGGGCGAGAGCGTGTGTGTGTGTGTGTGTGTGTGTGTGTGTGTGTGTGTGTGTGGCTGTGTGCAGCAAGCACATTTTAGTTTTATCTTTTATTCTAAGAACAGCAAAGCTTTGCAAAAAAATAATATTTCTGAATTCCCCAGCCGCGGTGTGGTTTGTGTGCGTAGTGTGATGTTTCAGTTCTCTCTTCTTCGAATACTGCGTGTCTTGACAGCTGTGTTGTCTCTCATCCCTGACAGGATGTGGCAGTGCTGGCGCAGAGAGCGAATCGAGGTAATGAGCCAATCCACTTTTATTTAGTCATTTATTTTGAAGCTTTTAACCAGGAACAAGCTAGTTGAGATGTATCTTCTCTTTAAGCATGTTTAGTTTCCTCAAACTGTGTTTAAATAAACATTAAAAACAAATGGTTTGTGACCAAGAGTCTGCAGCAGAAGGAGATGTTAGTTGTGAGGTTCTGTTGTCAGTTGTTTGGCACTATTTCATTTCCTATTCAAAGTACAATATCACGTTTCTTTTGGTCAACCCTCATATCACTTCTTATAATCACTTCTTGTACTTTGTGTTGCTAAGCAGTCTGTTCTTATGTGTATTTTATAGTGCGGTGCATTGATATAAGTTTTCAATCCATTGCATTCCTGCAGATTTCAGATTGTAGTAAGTGTAGTCTGATGCACAGACAACAAACCTACAATCTTCTTCTTTTTCTTCTTCTTCTCCTCCTTCTTCTTCTCCTTCTCCTTCTTCTCAACTGCTTTTCTTTAACCTGAGAATGCTTATTAATAAACAGTATGCTGTCCTATACTGTAAGATCTTCTGGGTGAGCTGTACCTGATGTCTGACGCTCACACTCTTTTCCAGAGAGGGTGGTGGAGTCTCTGACGGCCTCTATCCTGGACCTGGTACAGCTGTACTGCGCCACCTTCAACGCCAACTTCTACACGGCCATCCAGAGCAGCCGGCTGACCGCGTCCACGCAGGAGGCGGGGCTAATCAGCAGCCCGCTGTCCTTCAACATCTACGCAGCCAACCGCATCCCGATCACATGGGCTGCCAGGTACAATCACGGCAATAATACCCAACCCACAGGGACTGCTAGACATTACGGACCAGATCAACTGCAACTGTTCACCATTATGGTGCTTAGCAGGGGTAGCATTACTCTTTCAGTCAAAGTTTGTGCTTCATATGACAGGGGTTTTTATGATTTGATGCAAACCCTTTCAATTAAATTAATTCCAGCTGTAGAGACACAGAAAGGAAATAGACGGCAACCCCCAAAAGTCCAGGTCCACAATCAAGGTTTCAACAAAACAAACTTTTTATTCTTACAAAAATTAGCTAATTTTATATAATATATATTTGTATACATAGACACACTCATATTAATTTCAACCTACCACTCTACCCCACCCCATTCCATTTTGATTGGCACAGTGCTGCAGTTCCCACCCCTGCCTGGAGTGTGACTGAATGGTACGACCCATTCCCTGGGGTCCCTTGATCCTTGGGGACTCCACCATTGTTCCCCTCTGAAATGGATGCTGATTGATGATTGGTGCCTGACAAAGAAGGCAGCCTGGGAACCCTGCGTGGCCTTTGACCTTTCTGACTGTGAGAGCGGCTGGCTGGTCGCTAGGCACCTGTCACATGGTGTGGGAGGGCAGGCGCTGTGTCGCATGCCATCTGTCTGTCAGGAGGGGGAGGGGGGGCTGGCTGTTCACTGATCACACAGTAACCCCTCCCCCCCATTCTGCTCCCACCCTTCTCCGTCCCTCCCTCCTTCAGCCCTCACCCTATCCAAACTAATACAATGCGGCGCTCAAGAAAGATGCTGGATTGCACTCTCTATTTAATTAATAGAGAGGCGCTAACACAAGCACTGGCAATATGCGGTTTCCCCACATGCCACCCTGGAAGGAGCAGTCCAGGCTCCATGCCAATCCAATGATGGCCAATTGTGCAGCATACTGTAATGTGGTGTTTTACTGATATGTGGATTGAGACCAAACTCTATTACACTTGTGAACCAAAACATCTACACCTGTTGTGGTTTCCTACATTAGAGCAGCCTTCATGTCGATCCAGACTTATCGGAGAGTCTGCCATGCTTTCATTACAGCACCTTTTAATGTACACGATTGGATTGTGTCTCTCTCTGTCTTTATTTTTTAAATAGTTGCAGTTTCCTTCTGATTTTCATCTGTCTCGGTTTCTGTTTGTCCTGCAGTTACGAAGGTTTCCACCTGTCATGCTCGCTGAGTCACGGAGGTGTGGAACTCTGCAGCCCTCAACACACCAGCAAGCAGGTCGTCAGCAAGTACCTGTTTCACCTGGTGGTGTGGGACCAGAGGTGAGTCTGAGGGCTGGGGTCATGGCTCCTTGGTTCATTATAGAGCATAACCTGCTGTTAATGGGTAACTCCAGACCCTTTTAAATATGAATGGCTTTTTTATTTGCTTCAGAAGCTCCAGAAACTGTAGACTAATTCGCACTTCTGGGGTATTGAATATCGCTGGCAACAGACATCTAGTGGTGACACTCCTGCAAGGCAACACAGTTATGATGACACCTTAGCACACATTCCCGAGGGTGTCAGGATCAATCTCCTACTGACTTACTTCTATTTGGGTTCAGAGTAACAAAGTTATTCAGTATTGTGGCCCCAAATTTGTATATGTATATGTATTATCGGTGCCCAGGAGATTTGTCTAATGACACACATGAGTACATTAGGATTATCATTAGGATTACCATTTGGACCAAATAGTGGGTCTGTCGCCCTCCCCTTTAATCCCACAGGTTGGGCCGAGCGTCCCTCTAAGTTCCCTGTCCTGGGGTATCAGGCCCGCAGATGTTTCCAGCCCTGGATAAACTGGGGCAGATTGTTTTGGGCTGGTGTTATCCGAGTGGGAGCGTGCGTCCGCAGAATGTGGGGCTGGAAGGCAGGTCCAGTTCTGGCACCTCGTCTCCGATCCCATCTGCAGTTGACCCCGCTGTGGCTTTCTCTGTGTCGATGTTCGCTCTGCAGACCTAAACAGGAAGTTACATGGTCTTGTCCATACCCACGTCTCAAGCAGAGTCAGGATTCCTTTTGTTTAGGTTTGGCAATCTCTATATTACTCTCTCTATCTTTCTTTCTATCCTAGGATCTGCTTCCCTGTGCAAATAAACAGGTTGCCGAGGGAGACGCAGCTGACGGTTACCCTCTACGCCATGCCCCTGCCACCTCCGGGGGGAGCTGAGGAGAAAAACAAGCAGCGGCGCAGCGCAGAGGCCTTGGGTTGGGTCACCATGCCACTCTTCAACTTCCGACAGTGAGTCCAGTAGACAAGCAGCATTGACTGGTTGGAAAAACAACTTGGACCAAAATGGCCCTGAAGGAGTTACTTTGGCAGTAAAGCGACACATTTATCAAGAAAAAAGCCTACTGCTTCAGAGTTTGATTGGGAGTGGGGGGTGGGGGTGAGCACAGCACAGACCAAACAGGACTGGCAGCAAGGGAAACATTCTTGTACAGTAAGAAAAAAAGAAGCTACAAATTAAAAACAGAATTGCTGAGCAGGAAAATAAAGACGTCTTGTTTTCTTTTGCTTCAGAATTGGTGCTTTTTCTAGTAGTAAGAGCTACTCTTATCCAGTAAGAACTTTGGTGCATATTACTGGTTTCGAAACATTTATGACTTATTTTGAAAGGGAAATAAAAGCGCTGCTGTACTTGCCATGCAGTTGATTAATTTTACAAGCTGACCTTTTTCAAATCAGACCCACGTGACCCTCCGGTCTGGTAGGAGCTCTGTCCCTGAAGAAATCCTGGCTCCTCCGGAGGAATGCCAGGGAATCTGTCGGCTTTCCGGTTGGGAAGCTGCCCGGAGAAATGGAGCAAGAAGCAGCTGTTTCCAATCCCAGCCCTGGAGAGCCCCCACCCCTCTCAGTATCTCTTTATCTCGCTGGTTTTCTCAGCTAGTGTCCCTTTCCATCAACGCAGGATCTCATGAGTCTGGCTTCTGTGCTTTCAGATTCTGTAACCTAATATATATTAGTTTACAGAGCCTGGAACACTGTGTTTATGATTACCCTATTAGAATACATTCAAAACTGTTTCCACTGGGAACCTGCTTTGAGTTAGTATGCAGCGCTCAACAAGGTTTGCAAAACAGGTTGTGATGGGGTCTTGCTGTGCGCTCATTGAGCATCTGGAGGATGGTCCTTCCTTGCAATAGCTTGCTCCTTTGGATTGCACCCTGGGCTGATGCAGTGTTTGTCTTCACAGTGTTCTGGCGTGTGGGAGGAAGCTGCTGGGACTGTGGCCTTCAACCCCAGAGAGCAGGAACACTCGATCCAGCAGCCCCAACTTCAGCCAGCCAGACAGTGTCATCCTGCAGGTACCCCCATCCCCTTACCTACCCCCTCTTTCTGTATCGCTGTCCCGCTCTCAGTATAATGCAGTGCTTACTGTAGTTATATCCACCTATTGTAAAAGTATTCAGACCCATCCCAGGTTTAGTTTTCCTACCCTTATCAATTTATATAATCTGTTGCTAATTGATCATCTTGCAGCTTTTAAGTATCTGATGCAGCACAGATTACAACCAGTTTACCAAAGAGTCTGAATCCAGGAAAACTGATCTCAAGCAAGGCTATGAAATTATAATTAATACCCGGGTATTTTCCAGTCTGGATACCCAGATTTATTGCTTTCAAAGTTCTGCTTCTGTTAGTAACAGGACATGGTTTCGTAAGGGCAAGCTTGTGAATGGACGCTATTGTGAGGGACTCCTGCAGTGGCTGATGAATAGATGGATTAACATCACTGTTCTGTCTCTGAGCTGCATGCTCTGGGATCAACCCGGGAGAGCTTGAGGCCTAAACGCTGCACCCCATCATGCTTGTGGGAATAGAAAACCAACAGTGAGGTCGTAGAACAAGCTTCCGGGAACGTGACCTTTGAACTACAAGCTGTCCCAGTTAATCGGTGGAAGTACGATGCAGAAAGATTTGTAAGCAGCTGATAATGGACCCTGGAAGTGTGAATAAGAATAATCAAATACTTGATTATGTGCGAAAAGAAATAGGTGGAGCGCAAGATGCAGTGAAAAGTTTCAGTGCTGTCTTCTGAACTTGCCAGCATTCCTGCCTTGCTCCAGATGAGAGGGGAGGCTGAACAGCTGTGTGGATAGAAATCAGACACTGCAGAACAACCGGCCTCCCTCTTCATAATGCAAGAATAAAACCCCTGTCAGACTATTGCTGAATACCATAATCTATTCTGTATTTACGGAAAGCCAGTATGAAAATGTCCTCATCTTTTAGTAAACGTTTAGTATGCACCACCCTTATTGTAGTGCCCTCTTCGTGGTTAAGACAACGGGAGAGTCCAGTATTTGCATTCAGGACATACTGTATAGAGCCTGTATTTGTCTTGCATGGTGATGTATTACTTGCAAGCTTGTTGCATCTTTATTTCTTTCAGTTATTCATTTTTTCTTCCCCTCAATCACTTTTTCTTCTCTCTCTGCCACTCTTCTTTTTCAGGTTGATGATGTGGCACAATGCTTTCCGCAGTGCTCCAGCCAGACACCCTCCACTCTCTCCTCCTTCCCTCCCTCTTGCCTCTCTGACAGGACCAGCCTCTCTCTCTCTCTCTCTCTCTCTCTCTCTCTCTCTGCCTCTCCCTCGGAGACTTGTTGTATTATTAGCACTTGTAACATTATCACTTCCCCCAGCCCTCTTCTTCCTTTTGAAGTTTGCAATATGCAGATATTTTGCAGACAACACTGAACGAAAAGTTGCTGCTGTTTCACTCCCAGGTTCTCTGCTATTCATTTTGTAACATCAGCATGGCATTTTCTAAGTTAAAATAATAGGATTTAATTAAAGACTGGAGTAATCTCTTTGAAATTCTCTAATACCTTAAAATATATAATTTGAGCACACAACAATTACAAAAATGGACAAGCAACCCCTGAGTTTGTGTCTCAGTTAAGTGCTCTCCAATAGAAACCCATCTCTTTGTCCCACAGGTGGATTTCCCCTCATCCTCTTTTGAGGTGCGCTTCACCACCCCCCCGCCCGCCGAATTCAGCCCCCAGTACGAGTTCAGCCGTCTGGACCGGGACAGCCAGAGACAGCTGCAGGACGTCCTGCACAAGAAGTCCCTTTTCTGGTAAGACTCCTGTTTCCGAAACGGCACAACTGGTGCCTTTCAAAGCAACAACTAACTGTAAAGTAATGTTAATCTTCACAAGATCTGGTGAGGGGTGACTTGCTTTGACATTTTAATGTTGGTGTTGCTGTTCGGTATCAATATGTTTTGCAGCAGAAGAGCTGTGTAACGGAAGTATATTGCAGTATTATATTGGGTCATTGTTCCTGAATCTTTAATCCCCATAATACAATCAATTCTCTGTATGTATTCCCATTTCAGAGCTGAGGCATTCCCAGCGCTATTCAGAGTGGGGGGGGGGGGGGGGTGAGGTCATAGATGGGGAATCTGAGAGAGTGATAGAGAAATGGAATCTGAGATGGAGGGGGAGGGGTGTGGTACAGTATAGGCAAAGGGGCCATCTGTAAAGGAACCTCCCTCCCCCTCCAAGATATATCACCACCGCCATCCCAGTCTGTGCTTACAACAGAACGCCTTGAAAATCACTTTTATCTAGTCGGTGTCCAGCAAATACAGAAACATTTAAACAAAAATACACCTATAACATGTTGTAAAACCGTTACTCATCAAAAACAGCTAATTAATGGTCCGACATGGCTTTTAAAAATTCCCCCCATTGCTATGTTCTATGGACAGTCCCTGATTTAGGGTGGTTATTCAATACGGGACTGGCTGTGCTACAGGGCTGGTCACACCCTGGGGGGACATGTGTGTACACACACACACACACACACACACACACACACACACACACAGACAGACAGAAGGTCCAGGGCTCTGTGACTCAAGCGGTGTTGTTGAGTGCTCTAGCCCGCCTGCCGGCCTGCTTGCTTGCAATCTGATCCAGGCTTGGCTGGTGGAGCGAGGGGAACGGGACACTGCTGCTCAGGGACTCAACACAAAAGGGACTGTCTCCAACGCACCCCCTCCGCTTCGCAGCTGGAACAAAGAGACAGAGAAGCCAGGGGGAGGAGCCTGGCTCACATCACCGGATGGGAGGGGCATTGCCATGGACCCACCCAGAAAGAGCAGCAACATGCCTGGGTCTTTATCATTATTTCATCCATAACTCGAATAAGTCTGGTAGATAATGTTTCAGCTAGTGCCTTTATCAAACCATGTAATAAATACAACGATGAAGGCAGTAGCGGAAATGTTTGTCTGCTTGGCTTATTTGCTTATACATTATTGTTATTATTATTCTTCTTATTATTATTATTATTATTTATTTCTTAGCAGACGCCCTTGTCCAGGGCGACTTACAATTGTTACAAGATATCACATTATTTTTACATACAATTACATTATTTTTTCACATTATTTTTACATACAATTACCCATTTATGCAGCTGGGTTTTTACTGGAGCAATCTAGGTAAAGTACCTTGCTCAAGAGTACAGCAGCAGTGTCCCCACTTGGGATTGAACCCAAGTCCAGAGCCCTAACCACTACTCCACACTGCTGCCCTATTATATGTATGCATGTATTTTTGTATATGGCTGTATGTATTTATTTATTCAGTTGGTTATTGTTGATTTTATTTGATAAATGTGCCAAAATGTATGTAGAATATTGCAGCTAACATGACATTGAATCTATCAGGATTCAATGTGTTTTCTAGTACTAACTGTACTGTGTAAAGCAGGTGATCTTCTACAACAGGTGCTCATAAACACTTTGCACCTGTATGTATGGCCACTCAGGTGTGCCTCTTCCTGTCTGATCTCACCTGGGCTGTGTGATTCAAAGGGGAGTTGAGAAAACATGCTGACAGAAACAGTGCTTTGACTCTCCTGGCTCTCTGGCTATAAAAGGGCTCCATCGCCCCCTGGCGGAAAACCTTGAAACAGCAGCAAAGTTCCACTCCTGTCAACTTAAAATAAGTCCATCAAGGGACAGGAACTTTTAAGATGCAAAAATATCCATTCCAGGAAATGCTTTAAGCACTATTCCGATATTCATCATTATATACACTCAACATTTTATTTTTTTCTATTTACAGCTTGTATTTTTCTTTTTGTAACTGGCTCTCTCTGATTCCCCTGCCTATCGCACCCCCCCCCCCCCCGCCTTTCTAAGAGCAGTCGAAAGTCTAATTGCCTTTCTAGTCCTGTTGCCCCCATGTCTAACTGCCCCTCTCTCTTTCTGCCCCCTCTCTAGGCTTACTCAGGAGGACAGGAAGCTGCTGTGGGAGAAGCGCTATTTCTGCCACGCTGAGAGCGGCTGCCTACCCCTGGTGCTCGCTAGCGCCCCCAGCTGGGAGTGGGCTTGTCTGCCTGACATCTACGTGCTGCTGAAGCAATGGGCCTGCATGAACCACCTGGACTCTCTGGGGCTGCTGCACGCCATGTAAGACAATCAGGCACACACTCATAAACCTAGAGCATTAGGAGACGGGCTGCATTTTATAGCAAGAGGGATTAAAAAAAAACTACACTAGAAGTCCGCTTTACAAGAATAAAACCAGTGTGCGTCTTGAGTCGAAATATAAAAACTAAGAAAGAGTGTCAGCATTTACTTAGTGACTATGCTTTCTATTAAAAAGAATTGAATTCCTCCTCCAGTCTTTCATGAAACCTGCTCTACCAGGAACATTAACCCCTCTCGCTGTGTGTAGATTCCCAGATCAGGAGCTGCGGCGCACAGCAGTCCAGTGGATGGACTCCATCTCAGACCCTGAGCTGCTCGACTTTTTACCCCAGTTGGTGCAGGTACGGGGTGGGGGGGGTATTGAAGGGTCAGGATTGGGTTGGGTTGGGTTGGGTTGGGGGGGGGGGGGGGGGATCTTAGAATTGAAATGCATTCAGGATTTCAGATTTGTTATAGAGACCTCATGCTAAGGGATCAATAGGTACCTGTAAATGAAAAGCTTCCTAATCCTAATGAGGGGTGCATTCTCCTTCTCTCCCACTCTTTGCCCAGGCCCTGAAGTACGAGTGCTATCTGGACAGCCCTCTGGTGAGATTCCTGCTGCGAAGAGCCATCGGGGACATTCGCATCGCACACTACCTGTTCTGGTGAGTACTGACACAGCGCCCTCTGGAGCATCGGGTGAGTCAGAAGATAAGAACAGTTGGGACTGGACAGCTGCAAATAAGATCTGGCCTAGCAAATAAAAAAAGAGGACACCTGAGCAACTTGATTCAAATTCAGTGACGGAATGACTTGCCTTCATAGAATTTAGCAGTTTAATTTAGCTTTGTACATACTTTCTTTTCCAGAGCTGTACTCCACGATCGTTCATTTAATATCCTCCGCAGAGTGTATTGAAATCTCACTGTCCAATTGAGAGATTCACAGGGCTGGATGTTTAAAAGCCTTGGAGGGTGTCCCCACTTCAGACCCTCCCTCTCTCCCCTCTCTCTCTAGGCTGCTGAAGGACGCCCTCCAGGACTCCCAGTTCAGTGCGCGTTACCAGTACCTGCTGGCTGCTCTGCTGTGCTGCTCGGGGAGGGGGCTTCGAGACGAGTTTGACCGGCAGTGCTGGTTTGTCGGTATCCTGGCCAAGGTAGCACAGCGTGTGCGAGAGGCCTCGCCCTCCTCCCGACAGGTCAGTGCGCTAAACCATTATTATTATTATTATTATTATTATTATTATTATTATTATTATTATTATTATTATTATTATTATTATTTATTTCTTAGCAGACGCCCTTATCCAGGGCGACTTACAATCATAAGCAAATACATTTCAAGTGTTACAATACAAGTAATACAATAAGAGCAAGAAATACAATAACTTTTGTTCAAGTGTGACAAACCGCAATTCAATAATACAGCAGATAATAGTGATAGTTACATCAGGATATGATTAAATAGTGATAGTTACATAAGGATATGATTAAATACAAAATACTACAGGTTAAACACTTGGCATATTACAGTATTTTGAAGTACAGGATTAAATGCAGTAAGATAGGGGGCAGATAAGAGCAAAATAAAGCACATTTAAATGAAGGGTGATAGTGTCCCAGGATACAAACAGAGGAGTTCTACAGGTGCTGTTTGAAGAGGTGAGTCTTAAGGAGGCGCCGGAATGTGGTCAGGGACTGGGCAGTCCTGACATCTGTAGGAAGGTCATTCCACCACTGCGGAGCAAGGGTGGAGAAGGAGCGGGCTCTGGAGGCAGGGGAGCGTAACGGAGGTAGAGCCAGTCTTCTAGTGGAGGCGGAGTGGAGAGGTCGAGTGGGGGTGTAGGGAGAGATGAGGGTCTGGAGGTAGCTGGGTGCAGTCTGGTCAAGGCATCTGTAGGCTAGTACAAGAGTCTTGAACTGGATGCGAGCGGTGATCGGGAGCCAGTGGAGCGAGCGGAGTAGTGGAGTAGCGTGGGCGAAGCGAGGCAGAGAGAACACCAGGCTGGCAGCAGAGTTCTGGATGAGCTGGAGCGGACGGGTGGCGGACGCAGGGAGGCCAGCCAGGAGGGAGTTGCAGTAGTCTAGGCGGGAGAGTACCAGGGCCTGGACCATACTATACACAGCCAGAGCTGCCACATAGACATGCAGCTATGGACAAACGTTTTGCATCACCCTATAGAATGAACTCATTTTGCTTTGTAAACAACCCACAAGGTTACTTTTAAGGACCCAGGAGTGTCTAGTTGTTATCTTATATGAAACAGGTTTATTTTCCTTTCTCCCCTCAAAAAATGGTGCTAGTTGCAGTTTGAAGTAAAGACCTTGATAAATCTGTTCCTTTGTATGTACAATAAACAGAATTTTAGTTGACCTTTTTAAAGCCCAACGCAGGTGTATTCAGTGCAGTGTAGAAAGCTCGGGTCCTTATAGTGTCGTTTGTTCCAGGCGATTCTGCGCGAGGGTCTGGACGAGGTGGGGCAGTTCTTCACAGTCAACTGCACCTGCCGCCTCCCTCTCAACCCCAGCCTGCTGGTCAAGGGCATCAACATCCCGGTAACTATGGGGGGACAGGACGGGATGGGAACTGTGTGTGGGTCCGTTCATGAAGACCGTTTGGTAACTTCTCCAGAAGAAACTAGCATCCAACACTCCCTCACACTCCCCCTCTCGCTGTCTCTGTCTCTACTGCTCGCAGGCCTGCTCCTACTTCAACTCCAACGCTGTTCCTCTGAAACTGTCCTTCCTCAACGTGGACCCGCTGGGCGACAACATCAACGTAATCTTCAAGGTACACGTTGCATATAACAAAATTCACTGAGGCACGTTTAAGGAGTGTGCAAGTTATAGTTGTTAGTACATCTTAACAGCAGTGATTAAACTGCAAAAACATGGCTGAGCCAGTCTTGTGCGATTTAGTTATGTTTGACCCACCCCTTGTTGGCTTTGTGTCCAGTCAGGGGATGATCTTCGCCAGGACATGCTGACCCTGCAGATGATCCGCATCATGAACAAGATCTGGGTGCAGGAGGGGCTGGACATGAGGATGGTCATCTTCCGCTGCTTCTCCACTGGCCGCGGACGAGGTGAGAGACTAAACCCTGCCATACGAAATGAAACGGGAGCTCTGTTACTGCTCTGTAGTACCGGAGGCAGCAGTGGTATACGTGTAATAAATCTCACTCTCTGTTTGCATTGCAGGAATGGTGGAGATGATCCCGAACGCAGAGACACTGCGGAAGATCCAGGTGGAACACGGAGTGACCGGCTCCTTTAAGGATCGGCCGTTGGCTGACTGGCTGCAGAAACACAACCCCAACGAGGACGAGTACGAGAAGGTGAGGGGGCCTGTCTGCTCCACCATCCAGAAAATGACAGCGTTGTAGCAGGGTCATTTGCAGGGGTAGAAATAAGACTCCCATTGCATAGCAGATACATTCCTGGTTATGAGCTTAATAAGACACACCTGAGCTTGTTACCTGTACACTAATCAAGCTTGTATTAAACCCTGGAATGGGTGAAACTGCTATGCAATAGGAGTCTTATTTCCACCCCTGATTTAGTGATCTTGTTTCCCTGTGTGTTTGTCTAGGCGGTGGAGAACTTCATCTACTCATGCGCAGGCTGTTGCGTGGCCACCTACATCCTGGGGATCTGCGACCGACACAACGACAACATCATGCTGAAGACCAGTGGGCACATGTTCCACATCGACTTCGGCAAGTTCCTCGGCCACGCGCAGATGTTCGGCAACATCAAACGGTGAATAAAAGAGAATATCTGTCAGCAGAGAGTACTGTTTCTAGCAAGAGATGCTTAGGAATAGATGATGATGATGATAAAAGGATAGGGCGAAATAAGAATATTCCTCTTTTGAGAATAGTAAGTGTTCAGCAAGTGTGATCTGGAGTTATCAGCAGTGATATTAGCTATGTGTTTGTACTGTTCCTGTGAAACCGTGTGGATGAGTGGCGGAGTGACGCGCTCTGGTCTGTCTCATGTCTTGCAGAGACCGGGCCCCCTTCGTGTTCACCTCGGACATGGCGTACGTGATCAACGGGGGAGACAAGCCATCCAGCCGCTTTCACGACTTTGTGGACCTGTGCTGCGAGGCTTACAACCTGATCCGCAAGCACACACACCTCTTCCTAAACCTGCTGGGGCTGGTACGAGAGCTGAGGCTGACTTCATATCTAGATAACAGTGACTGGAGATCACGCTGCGTAAACTGTTATATTCCCTGGCGCACTAATGATTTAAAGTGAATACATACGCATAAGTTAAATATTTAAGGATAATAAATGTCTGCCGTAGATTATAAGTACCTCTGATACCTAAGTTCCCTCTGACCACTGCCTGACCCCCTGCCCTCCCTCCATGACCCTGTGTAGATGCTATCCTGTGGTATCCCCGAGCTCTCCGATCTCCAGGACCTCAAGTACGTGTATGACGCCCTGCGCCCACACGAGTCTGAGGCAGATGCTACCATGTACTTCACCAGGTGAGCCTGCAGAGCGCCGGCAGGAAAACGAGAGCATTTACACCGTTAAACAACAGCCACAATAGTTAGATCCTGGATCGGCAGCTCAGTGTTTTAAAGCAGCACTACTTTAAAATCTTCTTAAACACTTAAGTAGTTCTGACGAATGGCTATGGAAGTGATCCAGTATCAACAGTAAGTGCACAGTCCAGGCTGTGTTCCGGGCAGGTTGCCCTGTGGTCCCAGGTGACTGGGTGGTGGATGCTGTGCACTGACACTGTCTTTCTGTGTGGTTGCAGGCTGATCGAGTCGAGTCTGGGCAGCGTGGCTACAAAGCTCAACTTCTTCATCCACAACCTGGCGCAGATGAAGTTCGCCTCCGCGGAGGAGCAGCCCGTTCTGTCCTTTGCCCCGCGGGTTCACAGCCTCAAGAGTGACGGGCTCATCCGCAACCTGTACGTGTGCCGATACCAGAGAACATACAGCCCCAGCAAGGGATATGTGAGTGATCTAGCACTGTCTGCTTTATAGCTTGTTTAATATCCTATTGCATGTGTTCTGCACATCTTCACAATTTGTGCTAAAATCATATTTGTATTGCATGGTGCACATATCTGGGAGGGTGGTAGTGATAAATGGAAAGTTGCTAAGTGTATAAAATATGTAGAAGCTAATAAATAGGTAGGCCTATTGACAGAAATGTACTGCAAAGACATTTAGATGATGCACACTGTATCCCCCATGTGCTGTGAGAGTCACGCTGTGCTTGTTCTCTGCAGACCTACATTGTGAAAGTGGAGCGCGACGGCCATCAGGAGGCAGCGTTTGTGCAGCGGGGCTTTGAGGAGTTTCACGAGCTGCACAGCAAACTAAGGCTCCTCTTCCCCTCCTCCAAACTGCCCAGGTACACCTACACCACACACACACAGTGTGCTGCGTTGCGTTGTTTGGCGTGTTCTGTTAGATCTTACAAACCCTGTTGCGTCTCGCTCCTCCAGCTTCCCGAGCCGGTTTGTTATCGGGCGATCACGCGGGGAGGCGATGGCAGAGAGGCGTAAGGAGGAGCTGAACGGATACGTCTGGCACCTGATGCACGCTGCGCCCGAGGTGGCACAGGTAACCTAATTACAATTACAGCAGAATTACAACCAAGCAATAATCAAAGGTGCAAATACAGAAGCATACTTTATAACCTTTATATATATATATATATAATATATATATACAGTACAGTGCAAAAGTTTTAGGCAGGTGTGAAAAAATGCTGTAAAGTAAGAATGCTTTCAAAAATAGACATGTTAATAGATTATATTTATCAATTAACTAAAGTGAGTGAACAGAAGAAAAATCTAAATCAAATCCATATTTGGTGTGACCGAGTTCCTTCAAAAACTGTGTGCAAGTGTAACTAGAAGAATTGATGCTGTTTTGAAGGCAAAGGGTGGTCACACCAAATATTGATTTGATGATTTGATATTTTTGAAAGCATTCTTACTTTACAGCATTTTTTCACACCTGCCTAAAACTTTTGCACAGTACTATATATATCACTCTGAGGGAGATGAGTGCTCAGCACTTTCATGGAGGTTTTATTTTGCTTGGAATCAGGGAGAGGGAGGAGCAGTGAACATGTTTGTTCATTTCTTTATTTGGAAATGTGTTTACTGTCTGTGCTATAGAAGCAGCAGAGTGTGTGGCTTAAGAGATCAGATTACAAGCAGACAGGCCGGAATTACCACACTGATTGCACAGCAAATATAGTTCGGTAGCTGGAGAAACTGCACGTTTGTATGGTTTCCCAACTGTTTTTAAAGCTTAACTCGCCCCTTCCTTGTCTTTTATTTTTGGCATCTGTTCAAACAATTTTCTGATCATTTGCCCATTCCCCTTATTCATCCAATCCATTAAAAAAAGAAGAAAAAAAACACTTCAGCTTGTGTGTCTCTCTCTCTCTCTCTCTCTCTCTCTCTCTCTCTCTCTCTCTCTCTCTCTCCACAGTGTGACCTCATCTACACTTTCTTCCACCCCCTCCCTCGAGACGACAGACAGGGAACAGTAGTCAACGCCCTGCCGCCCAAACCAGCTGGTGAGTCTCCTTGTCTGTCACTCCCTTTCTCTCGGGTGCTTTTCCTCTGTTCTTCTCTCTTTCTCGAGTTGCTCCGCTGGTGGTGTTAGACTCTGGATCTGCCACAGCCACAGGCAGATCACGACCTACCACCCAGCAGAGGAGATGGCAGACTTCAAAGTTACATTATCCTTGCACGTGCCTACAGTATGATTTGACTCTTTCCAACAATCACACAAACGTGGTGCCTAAACCTGGAGATAATGTGAGATAATCTCAGGTCACACAAAATGGCATGACCTGGGATTCAAGCCCAGAGTCACCTGACTACATTTCTCTTATTTACAATACAATTTACATTTTACAAACTGAATTTGCATAGTGCTTTTCATGAGCAAACACCCAGAAGTAAGTAAAGCAACAAGCCTGGGCAACAACCCTGATTAGGTTGTTAACTTAACTAGCCAGGAAAGATAAGGCAATGTTGATCTTTCCCTGAGCAATCGGACTAGTAACATGAGTAGCCTGCTGTAGCCTGAGAGCTGGACTATACAGTACAGAGTGTCCTTGGAAGGTCATGGCAACAACACAGATCTCTATGGCAACAGTAAAACAAGCAACATAAAGGACTATAGCCTCACACATTAGCAAAGATAGTAGTGTGCAAACTTTACTACTGAGTTCTGACATAAGTAACCCTCTACTTTGCCAGCTATAAAGTACTAGTACCGTGGAAGTGCATAACACAGATCCTGCTACAGTACAAACTGAGCTCCAGTGCCCCTCACTATACGGGCACCTGTAGCTGTGGTCCCATCTCACCCCACCTCCCCCTTGTCTCTCTCGTCACAGAAGTATTGTGGACGCCCCCTGCAGGTCGAGTGGTTGGGGAGGTGAAGCTCTCCATCTCCTATAAGAGCGACAAGCTCTTTATCATGGTGATGCACATCCGTGGGCTGGTGAGTACGACTGCCAGGGAAACAAAGAAGAGCAGGGCAACTGCAGCTGCTTTTCCAGAGTTCAATCATACAGAGTTCATAGGTATACAAGTCAGCAGCTCCTCGGTGGGCAGAAGCAGTGGGTGTGTTGGGGGGTGCTTGTTTACCATTCATACTGAGATTGGAGAGGTTAGAGCAAGAATGGGAGCTGGTGTCATGATTGCATCATTCTGAGATCTTATGATATTGATTGAAGAAATAGCTACCAGTGTGTCGTTTGTCCAGCAAAGCACTAACCCCCCCCCCCCCCCCTTCCTGTCCCCCACAGCAGCCCCTCCAGGACGGAACGGACCCTGACCCGTATGTCAAGCTCTACCTCCTGCCCGACCCCCAGAAAACCAGCAAGAGGAAGACCAAGGGGGGCCGTCGCACCTGTAACCCCACCTACAATGAGATGGTGAGTCTGAGAGCGTGATACTGAGGGAGCGAGGGAGAACATAGTGCTCCAGGCACTTGAAACAAGACCAGAGTCTGAGCAAGACTGATTGGCAGAGACAGGGAAAGACAGTGAGCACTCACGTAACAAGTGGAGTGTAAGCAGGCTGATTTGTTTTGGACTATTGACCCTGAAATGTTGCAAAGCAGCTAGATTAATAAGCAGATAGCATGCGACAAAAAAAGCGAGCAAGAACCTTACATACAGCAAGATGGGGCTGGAGAGTAAATGTGTGCTTGTTAGACCTAAGCGGTGTCGGCTTCAGGCTCACGGTTCATTTTGTATGCTTTTGTTCCAGCTGGTCTATGATGGTATCCCACGTGGAGACTTGCAGCAGAGAGTCATCCACCTGCGGGTGCTGAGCGAGGGGGCGTTCTGGGAGAACACGCTGCTGGGGGAGACCTTCATCGCCCTCCAAGACCTCGACCTCGACCCCAGCCACAGGAGGGTGGGCTGGTACCAGCTGGGCACGGTCGGGCAGGACACAGTCCGGTAGAGAGGGAAGGGGATGGGGAGTGAGAGGGAGAGGATCAGGAGTGAGACACAGGTGGGAGAGTGTATTTTTGTGAAGGATAGAGAAGGGGTAGACGAAGTTTACAGCCAAGGGATTCAGAAGAAAAGACTTGGAAGAATATACCCCCAGTGGGGGAGTGGAGATGGGGTCACTCTGCATCGGCTGAGACTGTTAACCTTCACAACACAAACCCTTCTGAGATCTGGGATATTCTGCACAGCTCTGTCGTTTACTACTTCAAATCTGGAGTTCTGATACCTCCAGTAATGCACCTCCCTGCACCAGGAATCTGTCTGTTTCTGATATTGCACTACCTACTCCCACCCCTAATGCAGATTAATCTTTACAAAACTTACTGCGGAAAGGAGATGCAGAAGGCTTTGGAAATGGATGGCATCTGCCCATCTGTCTATACTGTATCCTGCGAGTTGCTTATGACTCAGAGACAAAACAGATGTTTGAAGAAAAAAAGGAATCTGGTTATTTCTTTTTTAATGATGTTCTATAATTTGAGCTTGATGTGAGCTCTTGCACGTTATGCAGTATATATGATAAATATATACTATATAGAATATGATACAGTTTATAAATGTATGTATCTCATGTGTGTTTTATAGTACAACAGGATGAATTTTCCCTGCCCAGTCTCTTTAAGGTGATTCTGGATTTGTACTGTACATGGGTTTTGATGCCCAGCAGCCAATAGTTTGTGGCTATCAGAATATTGAATTATGAATTGGGCAACTAAGTGTCTTCATTTTGTAGCCCAACTGGATTCTGTTGACTCGTGGAGTCTTTGTATAGTTATCCCCTCCCCCTTGTATTTGATTGCCCAGGATAGTAAAGACGAGTCTTGTGGAAATAGCCACTAGTGTGCCACAGTCAAAGCCAGCATGGTTGCACGTTTTAAAGTGCATCTGAACAAGGTTAAGGGTAATGGTGCTTTCACACTGCACTTTTCTTTATCAGCGGATTGCAATGGAAGTGTTTTAAAGATCTTCAGTTACACAGGGCTTCCAGGTGATGTGAAAGTGAACGTGGAGGGTGAGCCTGCTGGCAGCGTATGCACTTCTATTCATCTGCTATTCTGGGGAAAGAAATCAAGGCTGCACTTGTAACAATCTGGTTCTAGATCCATGTAGTTATGTCATTGATGTTATTCTGGTGAATATCATTAATCATGTAGGGGTTACTTTAGAATGATCTTTTTTATTGCAGCATTTGGGCACGAAGCCAATCGAATTAAAGGTAAACAATAACACTTTATCTTTATCTCTGGATAGATGTCCCCCTATGCTTCACTTCACGAGGTGCTGAAATTCAGTCGGTTATTATATGTGGTTTTTTAATTATTATATGTTTTCTTTTGTAACCCATGGTGCTACATACCCACAGGTTATCTGACCAATCCACATGGCCTAATCAGGTGTGTTGAGCTGGCTGGGAGGGAGGATTCCTTCTTGATTGGGTTTGACACGTGGCCACGCCCTTCTTGCTGGGTGGGCTTTAGAAAAATTCCATCCAGCTGAGGCAACCAGCTAGAAGGGGTTCTCAAAATTCTAGCACTAGCCATTGTGGCATTATAGAGAGGTTATTTAATGCCCAACACCATGGCTGAGTTATAAATTTGATGGAATTTAGGTACAATACTCCATGAGTAAACCCCTTACTTATTTCTCGTAGTATCAAATCTTTAGCAACTCGAATCCCATGGTTCTGGTCCGGGACTTTGTTCTAAACATCCTTAATTATTGTGACTGGCAGCTGGCAGCTGGTTGGAACATGTTCCTGGACTGGAATAGACTTGGAGGAGCAACGAGTGAAGTAGCACTCTCCAGCAGGAATGGCTTTATGAATGGATACTGTGTTTTTGACAGTATGAATGAGCACATGTTACACATGCTATGGACTGCTCTATGGGTGTTGTGCTGATGTGAAGCTGTTTGTACTTTGCAAGCAGTGAGGGGGTGTGTTATCCAGCAGTGGCTGGCAGATAAGGGGTCCCACCCCACCACATACACACAGGAAGCAGCCCCATGAGCTGGGTCCTTATCGTGGCTCTGACTGCCCTGTTTGAATATAGGATGGAATGGAAGTTCAAACTGAACAGGACTTTTGTGTGTTGTAAATATTGAGCATATTATTATGATTGTTGTTGTTATTACTATAGATTATCAAAGTGTGTGTTTTAGATTTTCAGGTTAATTATTTAAGTCGTGTGTTTTTTTTTATTTTATTTGCACTAAGTAATAAAATTTGAAAAGCTTGATTTAAGTCTTATGATTAAGTCGCATAATGTTTCCCTCACACCTACATCATGCTGGTAAAGGCTTAACTGCAGAGGAGTTCTCCCTAAACAGCTGGACAATCGCATGCTATAATAGCACCTCTTCCAACTCCCATACACATACAGTACCATGCTTTGGGTGTTGGTATTTAGACCAGGTTCCTCGTTGATCCTCAACAGCAAGGGCAGAGTGCACACACATATGCACGTTGCTGGTGAAGGAAGCAGGCCTGTTTTAACCCTATGCATGCTGCACTGGGGTAGACACAGCATCTTCTCTTGGGGATGATTTCCATGGTGCCCACAGCTGCTCTCCAGCATGACTGTATACACACAGCGCTGAATTCCAAGCCGAAGTAAGAGTTGCATCAGGATGGGGAGGTCCTGTATAGACTTGACAAGTGAATAATCTCTGCCGCTCTCCAGAGAGAGACTGGAAATTAGCAGAAATCTTGCTCTGTGTTATCTTGAACACAGCTACGAACATGGCCGGGAAATTTGACATGTTCTCTTTCGCTACGGTGCACAGCTCTGTGTGGTGTTCAACTAGAATGCCTGAAAAAAGGGGACATACCTGTCAGTCATCATTGGTGTCTGTTTAGACTGCCTTTGGATAATACAGAAGAAACTACCAAAAATATATATTTTTAGCAATGCTCTGATGCCTGAAAAAAATGCATATTTTGTATGAAATATTTGAGCAATAGGACATAGATTTATACAGCTTCAATAAACAGATACTCTCAGACATAAATATTGCTGTTATATGTCGCCAAATCGGGTGACATTTTAGATAATTTTCTTTGCAAAACAGCCATACAGAATCACTAACAATAGTTGAATACACTACAAACTCCACCCTCAATATCCTCTCTATCAACACGTTTAGAATAAACAAGGTGAAACCATTACTAATTTACCACAGAAACAAACGGGTGCATGCATTGTTAACCAGTGTGTAAACCACATTGAAGGCAATGCCATATTTAATTGGAAATGAACATTTACATTTTGTAGTAAAAGGTCAGTGATAAATAACAGGTTACAGTGTCAGTCTGTTTCTTGGAACTGCAAGCAAGGAATTCTCGGCTTGCACGCGATTAACGATCTGCGGTATGCATTTCATAATGAAACTAGAACTGAAAGAAGCTTCTTCAAAAATACATCTGAAAACACACCAAAGAAAAGGATACAGCCTTTAAGTATGTCACGCACGTTTCAATTCAGTCTCCATTTACATTATTATAAAGATCTGACCCTGCTTTGAGTTCCAAAGTTCCCCAAAACATTTTTTACAACGGTTTAATTATTTGAAATTAAGGCTGCCTTTTTATAACTAGAATACAACTCCAATCTGTAATACTATCAAACAACTTCCCATCTGACTCCCTCCATCTCCACTAGGACTTGGGATTGTTAGGGACAAAGGTTACTTTAGCTGCATAAGCAGTACTGAGACATGTTATGCGTAAGTAAACAGCGGCAGAGCAGTTCAGTTCAAAAGTATGTAACGTAAAAAAGGATATTTTGTCTTCTGCTGTAAGCGTATAGTAACTTGAACGACTATCCCTAAGATGCAGGTCACTGGTATTGGTAATTCTGCGACGCTCCCTTAACTGTCTGATGAAATCCTCTTACTGGGAGCTCGGCAATGAGAAGGCAGTGAAAATAGCTGTCAAAGAAATAAAATAATAAAAAGGGTGAATGACACTCAATCGGAGGAGAGTTGAAAGAGTTAAACACCTGATTTAAAATAAGAAATAAGAGGAAGCTGTCAGAGTTCACCTACGGAATTATTTGTTTTGCAGTAATAACTGGTTGAGCAACACAGCAGCAAGCCAGTCAGCAACGCTACAACGAGAAAGGCAAAAAAGAAAATGGCTTTCAGTTCAGTACGCGACCAGGATACCAGCTTTTTATTTAGATTTTCTTGTCTCTCCGTGTTGTGTCCGTCCTCTTCTCTCCTCCTCACATCCATCTGTATGAAGCTGGCAGCCCGAATGAAGTTCGTTAATTATAATTCTCAGGTTCATTTTGCCGATACAAGCGCCGGAGAGATGGCGGTCCGCACACACTGGGAGCAAAGGCGGCGAGCTAACTGGTACGTGACACACTGCAACTCATGCTAACGAAAAATGGACTTTGAAAAATAAAAGAAAATAAAAATACAAAAAGAAATAACAGTATTGGACATATTGTGAACTGTTGCTGTAATAATGGAGCTTTGCGGTTTTATTTTTTGAAATTAAAATCGAGTCGAGGAAGGCATATGGAACGTTTTGTTTTTATTTTATTTTAAATAAACTTAAAGGATTTAAAAAATATATTTTAATGTTTATTTAAAGCAGCCTTTTTTTTAGCGTGTATGTAACGTAACATAAACTATATCGTATATTAAGTTTATATGAAATTAAACTAATTCTCCCTTTAAAAAATATATATTTATATATCATTTATAATAATTATATCTAAGTCAAAATGTTTAGTCACAGCAGAATGAACTCTGACGGACTGTACACAAAAGAGATGACTGGACCCAGTAGCTCGACCCAGCTTGGGGTGCCCTCTCATGAGCCTGGAAGTCAGGATAGCTCGTGGATTGGGTTTTTCTCTTCAATGATTTCAAGGCCGAATTTCTCCTTCTTACAAAGATACCTACCCGGGCGGCCTCAGACACAGAGCCACTCCAGCAGCGGGACTGGGTGGATCAGCGGGGAGTTTAAGCAAAGCCTAGCATGCGAGCATATGTTTCTAGCCCGACTTGAAGAGGATTGGATGCAGACGGAACACCGTCCTCATGTCGGCTTGTTGCATTACCAAAATGAAAGCAACTACGGTATCGGCGGCGGCCAGGAACCATTTTCGCTCTTATCAACCGGCACGTCTCTTGACTGGTTTACCAAGGACGGCCTCGGAGTGATGGGGATACATGGTGACAGAGATATGGACATGTATTCCAAAGACCCTGTCCCTGCGAATGCACATGTGTCTGCAGCGAGGCATTGTTTAAACCAGGTTCTTGTCAACGTTATATCGGCACAGGACGCCAAGAGCGGCAGTGAGGTGCTGACTGGCAAGAAAGGTCAGATAATTGAAAGGGAAAATTCGACATGGGTGTCGGCAGGGCAGGTAAAACAAACCTGGTGGGGGCATTTTTGGGGAACTGATTATAACAATACCGCTGGAAGTGGTGCACAGGGAGTGGAGCTTTCGGGTAGATCCAGACCAGTGCAACAAAGTAAAGGACAGGACAGTACAGGGATTCATCAGCAGCTGCAGCCCAGCCCTGTAGCCGCTCCTTTGTGTGCGGAAAACGCTGGATATCAGTTTCACAAAGAGCGTCCTCCTGTCAATGCAAGCTCACAAACGGCCTTACCGGAAACTTTTCTCTCTGAAAAGCCCCTGTTAGCGTTTGGGAGGCCCTGTGCTTGTGCGGCTGTTGCAGCCACTGCCACATTCAGCACTGAGGCGATAGTGCTGACCCCAGACCAGGACAATGGGTACTCCAGCTGGGAGGAGGAGCATTTCGGCTCCAAAAGCCACAAAATGGAAGCTTGTTGTTCAAGCCAGGCCTCCTCTGAGGCTGTTAGGTCTGAGCAGCAGAGCTGTGGGGAGGTGGGGGAGCCCCACATTGGGGTGAGCAGTGGGTCTATGGGCCCCGAGGGGGAGATGGAACAGAGGGATACAGGAGATGCCACTCTGGCCTGTGATGACTCAAATGTGGAAGCACAAATTGAGGTCGCCAGTCAAAGCCTGCCCGTTTTCGCCAGCCCCCAGTGCCAAAACAAGACCATTGCATTTATCATGGGCGCCCCCTGCAGTGAGGAGAGTGAGTCAGAATTGGACCAGGACTGGGATAGTGACGATGATGATGATGATGATGGGTTCAATAGTGAGGGGTCGTCTGACTTTTCCGAATCAGAAGAGGATGATACTGATGAGGAAGAGGGTGGGACAGAGGAAGCGGAAAAAGAAAGGCTCTGGAATTTGTTCAGTCAAAGCAGGGATCCCTACAACCCCCAAAACTTTACCGCTGCAATCCAGACTGTTAAGCCCAGAGCTCACTTTGAGGAAGATGCAATGACTACAGAGGAGGAAGTAACAGAAGCAGAGTGCTCCTCAGGGTCTCAAAGCCCATGGAATTGTGAGGATGACCACAGCAGTTGTGATGAAGCAGAGAGTCTCAAACTATGGAATTCCTTCAGCTGCAGAGGGGACCCCTATAACCCCCTGAATTTCATGGTTCCCATCAGTACTAAACAGGGAGGGGAGCGGTGTAGCGCCCCCTTGAGCAGCAAGCAAAAAGCGGGCAGGAGAGCTCCTTCACCCTCCATGCAGATGGAGGAGGCAGAGGAAAGACTGGACAGCGGCTTCTCCGAGACCTGCCACACTGAACAAGCGCAGAAGACAAGCAAAAGATGTGGCAAGCAAAAAAAGGTAATAATTCCCTCCCCCTCCCAGTTGCATAGCATTCTGAGCTATTCCAGGTTGAACTGTAACCTTGATTTCAAATCTTGAACAACAGTAAATATATCTTATCATTAAGTACAAGGTTACAGCCTGGGAGCCCCATTAAATAAAATATCTGTAAGGGTTCCATAAGCTTTAAGGCACATTAAGCTACACAGGTGTGCTACGTAAAAGGCCATACAGTTTGCATCATTGTTTGATTTAATATGGCTTTACAATAATTTCTGTATGTGCACTGGAGCAAAAGCTTAGTAAATCTGATTTCAAAGTACAAAATTGCCTATTGTGTGTAATTATAATCGTTACCCATGCATTAAGAGAGACCAAGCTGCTCTTCAAGGTCCATTGATTTTGATGCATTTTTAATTTATACTGCATTCCATTGCACATAAAAAGAAACCTATACAGAGTTCCTCATTCTCTGCGTCTTTACCCTGCTCTTAACCCTAATCCCGGGCATCGGACGTTGATTGATTCTCCAGTCGTCTCCCAAACAGATTGCTGAGCAACTGTGGGAGTGATGTAAAGACCACAGGGTGCTACGAGCGTGTTGATAACACACATACTTACCGTACTCCTGGGGTGCTGTGGGAGGAGTGATGTAAACCCCATGCAACAGGCTGGCTGATTGCTATGATCAGCTGATGCAACATTGCTGTTCAGGGGTTCTTTAGGGAGCAGCAGTTGCCTAGATGTTAGTAATTGCAGACTGTACATGTTGTAAGCATGTTGCACAATCCCTGTCGGTTATTATTAGTCATCAGGGTGGCTGATATCCCTGTTGGTCATTGTTAGTCCATTGTCCGCCCCTACTAGGTAAATTATTCAGGGAATATAATTTTTATGGTCCCTTATCTTAGTATAATTATCTTAATGGTTACAGGTTCTCTTTGTAACTAAGAGTTCCCGTGTAACTAAGAGTTGTGTGTTTTGTGCCCTAGGTGATGTTTGTGGACGAGGTAGAGGAGTTCTATGCCAGCTGTGATGAAGATCGCCGTGGCCCCTGGGAAGAATTGGCCCGTGACCGCTGCCGCTTTCTGAGGCGGGTACAGGAAACAGAGGACACAGTTGGATGCTGCCTTGCGCCAGCCCACCGGCAAAAGGTCTTCGAAAGACTGTATGAGAAATGCTGAGTTTCTGAAAAAAAAAAGGGACAGCAGCTCAATCTACCTTAAACTTCAGGGAGACGGGAGTTCCAGAGCAGAGCATTCAATATGTCTTGTCAATCCCATTCAGAGGAATCTGGTTTAGGCTGCACTAAACTTGGCCCCCTCAAATGCTATACCTCTTTGCAAGGTCATTTTCAGCTGTGTGCAGTGAGCGGGTATGGTCCCAGCTCAGTCCCCAGTGCATGCAGTGAAATCACAGGTCACTAGCCATGGTTCGAAGCCAGCTCACGACACAAGCGTTCTGATGCGATATCAGTCTTTGCACAGCAGTAGTTTAATGGAGTTAGAATCAATGATTTGCATCCCTAACTTTAGCATGGCAGATATTATCAGTGGCCCTCCTTTTGTTGTGCCTTTTGATTCTTCACTGTCTACAAGTATAATTCCTTACTGTGACGTCGGTCCCATAGACTGATTACCATTGGAGTAAACCGATTAGATACCAGGAAGCAACAACAATATTTAAATCTTTCATGCAAATGTCTGAAAAGGGGTTCAGTGATAAGCCTCCTTTTGCTTATTAAACAGTGTGTTTTTGTGCTTAAGCCTTAGTTGGGAGCTGATCATTAACGTATTGAAGAGGCTTATAAAACTACCACATTTCTTTTTCTAAAAATAACCATGGGTTGGGCTGGTCTAGGCTATACCTGAACTGTGCATTATTTAGAGTAATGGAGATCTTAAAATAACTAGAAGGTTGATTCCAAAGTCCAGCTAAGCAGCAGTTTGATTTGGAGGGGTTGGTGATCTTGAAGTTTTTAGTCGTGAAAAAATGGGCCAATTCCTGGGGTTCCTGTGGATGTTCTGCTGAGTATAAAAGACATTGAAAACAAAACTATCAATGTGTTTGTCTGCCAAGACTAAGGTGTGTTCATTTTACTGAATATATAAAAGGCGCATCAACTATGCTCAGTGTTAATTTTAGGACATATACAAATTGTATTTTTTTCTTTTCTAAATCAATTAATAAAATAGAAAAAAAGAAGTTGGGCACAATAATAAGGCAAGTGGATAATCTTAAATGGCGTTATTAGGAATCATACCATTCCATATGGCAACAACAATAAACTGAAAACCATTTCTCTTTTAATTCTGTTTTAATTAAATTCGCTGTGGGTTAAACCTGACTTCACTTGATCCAGGTCTCTGGCTCAGAGTAATACATGCGATTTAGGCCACTTTAATAACTGCAACTCGTGCCTTCTCTTGGAATATTAATCTGCAATAAGAGACTGCCCTCAGGTTTTTTTTAGATCTATGGTGTAAGAAGCATGTTATATTAAAAAGGTGTGCACGAAGCAACATGAGCTAGGGTGTGGCCATTCCAAGCATGGGTGGGGCATGGGGTACTGTGGGTGTGGCCAGCACAACATCATAAAACCACTGCCGGTATTTCCAGTACTTTGGTAATTTTTTAACAAACAACTAATATAGCTGTTCTTAATTCAACACAATTAAATTATATCAAATTTTATTTTTGTATAACTTCCATTCTGGGTTAGTGCTTCTGCAATAGACAAAGGAAAACAAAACAAAGTGGCAGAAGCTTAATTAAAATAAATAAATAAATAAATAAATAAAGCTTCTGTCTGACCAGATATACTTAAAAGTAATAAAACAATTATAAAAAATGTTCATTCAAATCTTTCTGGGGGTGTCTTATTTTTGTAAGTCTAACATTTCTGTTTTTCTTTGCCCTTGTGTCTTGTCAAAGAACAAAGATATATATGTTTTCTTTTTCAGAATTTCTACTTGGAATAAACCCAGCCTTGTACCTTTTGCAGTTGCATGTAGACGCAGCTCCACTTTATTTGCCAGAAAACCCTTAGCGTTGCCTGGAGTCTGGTGTGGCATGCAGGTTTGTGGAGGGGTGATAAAGAAGGGAGTCAGACTTTTAGTTTCTGTGTAAGTGTGATAAAACTTATATTTATCTCAGCTGTGTTGCTAGTTCGAGCCACTCTGAAATTAAGCAGTCGACTAGTAAATCCTTTCCTCTGCATCTTGGCACAAATAAGGCTGAAGTGTAGAGAATATAGATGCTCCACTCACACCAATCTGGGATTCTGGTAGACCCAGTTATTGCTTACCTGCATGGGACAGTCTGTTGCAGTACAGGTGCTTTTGACTTTTGAACTTTAATACCCACTGAATTGACTTGTCATCCCTGCATAGCAACAGAAACTGCAAGAATATGGCAGGGAGGGTGTTGCTTGTTGGAGTGCTGATCCCTGAGATTACACAGTGTTTGCATTTAGGAGAGGTAGGGTATTTTTAATTTGGGGGGTTTATATAGTCTCTTAGGAAAGAAATCCCTCTATTAATTTCTTCCCTTGCCTAAATATAATCCCTAGGAACGAGAATGATCCCACAGGCTGCTGCTGATTTTAATAAAAAACAGAGACAGATGTGTGCAGAGGCTGTGCTGCTCACATGGTAAATGCAGACATAAGAGCCAGGGGATTAAGCAGGGGTCACTTACAGTACATATTATTAACCTCTTAATGTCGAACTGTTCCAGGTCTGATATATAAAAATAAAAAAAAAAACAATCAAAATGAATTCACACTTTTACCATCATGGAAACACCTGGCATTTGAGATCTGGTCCTGTTTTTATGTTAAACAAGTTTAACAGAACAGTGCTGCGCTGGCGTTCTATATGCAAAGTGTCTCAGAACCAAAAGTTGAATAGAACCCACCCCCCCCACACCCATTAAGAAGGGACCGGTGCCAACTGCACTTGCATTGCAGTATACATTACTACATTTATTTTTCAACAGACTCTGTGATAACTAATAATATGTTTTGGTTCTGTGTTTTTTCCAGACAAAATTAAACAAAAAAATAGTTGGGTGTAGGAGTTCTAGTTTAAGCTCTTGGCCCAACCGTGTAAGACAGAAGCATAACAGGTTGCAGTCTTTATTTGACTTTAATTTAATTAATTATATATATATATATATATATATATATATATATATATATATATATATATATATAATGTGTGTATATATATATATAATTATAGGCTCACCATTACAAAAAATAGACAGTTGTTAATTACATACAGTAACATTTTAATGCAGGACAATATATGAGGCTACTGCTTAATTATATGTATTTTGCTAAATTACTGCACACATTATTCAATCGTGTGTGTGTGTCTAATATATATATATATAATATATTTATTTATATAATCTGCAGTTTGTATATTGGGAATTAAAAAAACAAAATGAGAAGTCTGAAAGGACATCATTTTAAACAAAATAAACATAAATGGTGCTGGAACCATTAACTGGAGCAGTTGTTCATTTGCATAGAAAATCCATTTAGTTGATCATTGGCGCGCTCTTGTGGCTTCATAAAATATAACAACATTAAAATAAAAAATAAACTAATTACAAGTCGGTATACCGGTATAACAGGATTAGATAGAGAGAAAACAGAAAATTGAAAGTGAGTCTCTTGTACATTAGTTCCAGGTAGGGTTGCAACCTATCTAAGCGTTTCAAGCAACCTTATTATCCAGGGAATGAGGGTCTGTAGTGGCTAAAGCCTCTTGCATCTGCTGACTGCAACCTGAAGAGTGGAATAACAGCCAGTTTCAGAACTGACAGGATCACTGCGGTCTCCGCCCTATGCACCTGAAACCTTTGCATTCTGAAACTTCATGCAGCAGGTAAGCAGAGGGCTTCATACAGCCCATATGGTAAAAGCATAGCAAAGTATAGCAAAGAATATTATAAGCATGGTGTCAGGCCTGGTAAATTACAGATCACTGGGGGTGAAGCGCTGTAAGACTGGTTAACAAAAGCATGAGAAATGCATAGTGCAATTGTTCTACTCTCAATACAGACCTGACCACAACACTGCGTTAACTCTAACCAAACATTTAAATGATCTGACCTCCACTTAACCCCTAGCTCATTTCTCTAAAAAAAACATTACAGTATTTGAATATTGAAGTAGAAGTGAGGTAAGGGTTTAAGATGAACATTTCTGTTTTTCCCATGCTTAGCAGTTTGGGAGGGAGGGAGTGTGTCAGGAGAGCTGTTTGTTGCATACAGTTAGATATTGATCAGATTTCAAGAGGAACATGATAGAGGGTGTATATGCAACAAATCAAGCATTGAGATGTACTGTGTTGCTCCTAAACTAGTTAATGTTATACGTAATTTGGAAACCTAAGTTTTAGTAACAAGAAAAATGTTACAAAAATGTAAATCTGTTCTACAATGTAATAAAGTGTGTTGCACCAGTGCAGTAGCAGACTACAATGGGTTAACTCCAAAACCCTGAAATAGCCCGGAAATCTCTAACAAGTAGCTTTTCCTTTATATAATATAACCTCCCTTAAACCACAAACCCACCCCTTTCAGGAAGGCTGAACAACACATTCCTGCACACTCCCTCTTATATGTGCATCATAGTGACAGCACAGCTAGCTGATACACTACAACTACGACAACCGACGATCTTCAAGATACCGGACAGGGATGAGCATAATCAAAACCTACACAAGATACTGTACCAGCCAGGGATGAGCCTAATCAAAACCTACACAAGATACTGTACCAGCCAGGGATGAGCCTAATCAAAACCTACACAAGATACTGTATCAGCCAGGGATGAGCCTAATCAAAACCTGAACATTGACAGAGGGTTACAATTGAATTTAATTGTCCATTTCATTGAGGTAGCCTTCATTAAATTCCATTAATGTTTGGCACCATATTTCAACATGTAAATTACAATAATTTCTCAAATCCTTCCCTCCAGCCACAAAGCTAATGCAGTCCTTGGCTTAGTCTTTTTGTAAGACTGTGCAAAGTGATGTAGTGATTACAGGTATCCAAAAGGGGGAGCTGTTCTCAAGCAATCACCAGCCCACGGAATGTGTTGTAGAATGCTAGTGGGGTTCTTTACCGTGATTTGAATTGCATGCCCATTCAGAGTTGGTTGAATTTTTAATTGAGGTAGACTTTTAGCGGTTTAGCAATAGTTTCTGCTGGTTTACTTTTAATTGGCTTCTCACAAGTTCTCTCACATTCAATATGCTGAAGTTGTGTAAGGTTTTATAAAGTTAAAATTGGAGCCAGTGCTATCTAAATGCTTCCAAACTTTAAATGCATAGTCGTATTTTGTCATCCTGAAGCCCAAATTACTGATGTGAAACAAATCCTCTATCAAAGTGTTTTTACTCTAGTGTCTAATATTTAATGTGTTTCTTCCCATATTAACTCCATTCCAAACGGCAGACCAGTAAACTCTGTTGTAAACTTTCTTGTGTTCTTAGATATTTGTATCAGCCAAGCTAGTTATGTGAATGCTGTATTACACTGGGACAGAACCCATAATCCCAGTAAGTTAGTTACTGGTGTGCTTTTTGTATGGTAAGCCTTCTGAGTAAGTGATATATGTGACTTTACTGAGAAATACCAGTCATCAGGATTACTGGAACTACCTTACTGTTCCCTGCATGAAGATAAGTAATCATACCTACTGGTGTGAGACTTAATACATACTGGCTAACTCCTGCAATAACTCCAGTCAGTTCAATTAAGACCTGCTTGCTGCTGGCACAGTCCTGATAATGTGAGTGACATCGATGTAGTTTTAATTACTAGGACTGGTAGACGGACAAGTACAATCCCTTCCAACTTTAGAAGTCATATGTCTGTTCATAGTTCTAAAATAGTGGTAGTTAACAATCAGGACGGTCATGGCTTAGGTGATATGACGTTAATGATTCTAGTACTGCTGTGCTTTAGTAAAATGTCCATCGCACATTTCATGACCTGCATTCAAAGTTACTGTTGCATTATACTGAGATCAGTCCCAATCATACGTCATTAAGGCTCTGAGGTCAGACTAAATCTGATAGGGGTGGTTTTGAGAGATTGCTGTTTTGTTATATTCCAGTTACTGTACATTCCAGAGGCTGAGAATCATACCGTTTGATTGTGTTGAACCCACATGCAGCTGCATTCACTGAAACCTGAAACATTCAGAGGAATTTTACTCTGTCTATCAACCCCCACCCCCCCGCATCTGGCTGACATTGAGATCCATAGCTGGAGGTGGGTATCATGGGAGCAGCTGAAGCATCAACGTCAGCTTTGATAGAGTCTTATCATGCCGGGACATCAGAAGACTGACAGTCTAGTTGCCCTAATGAAAGCTGATTAAGTGGGAGCTTGGCAGAACCCCTGGCACTGCGGAACAGCTGAAACAGGAATCCCAGAGGAGCATGCTCGGAATGGTGAGAAAGGGCATTCAAATTGCATGGCCTAAATGTTGGTAGGTGTGGGATCTTTCAATTACACATCTTGTCATCACCAGCTCCTAAACTACAGTAGTAACTCCATTAGGGGAACTAAATAAAATAGCTGCTTCCTCAGACAATCTGGTAGAATTTGCATATAGAAGCCCGGTTGTTGTATTTCCTGCCCCGTGTTACAGCACCCTGGCACAGGGACCGAGCCAAGGCAGGCACAGAGGTTAGGGGGCTTGGGAGACAGGGCTGGTGTCCTGTGTTCCTGCCACAGAGACAGACTGATTGTGATAAAAGGATGGGAGTCGGGCTCAGAGAGGAGAGCTCAGTGTTGGAGGGAACATCATTTGCATGATGCTTTGCTTAGCATCCTGGGTGTTTTGAATAAAATGAGGAATGTGTAATATGGTTCAAATACAGCTTCTGATTGCGAACATTAAACAGTACAGATAAAGTGGGACAGAACCATGCAAGTACCTCCCTAAACCCAGCCGTGTTTTCTGTTGTGCCGTGGTTTGCCACTAGGGGACATTGTCAGTGTTTGTCTGCCTGGGAGGTATACACAGGTGGATAGTGTTGTTTTTATAACTGCCTGGATTACGTGTCAGTGTTAGTGGTTTAGCAGGAAGCATCTCGAATCATTGTATTTGCTGACTGCTTCTGTAGATGCTGCTGATGCAATAGTTGATCTTTGGGAATCTTAATAAGGTCATGGTAAAGTGCCATGCCTGTGAAATGAGATTTCAAGTTTATTACCATGTTTTATGCAGCTCTGTTGTTTTAATTGTACGTTTGCCAGCCGTGGAAGCTTTGAAATATACAATAACAATACTGGCCCTCATACTGGGGTGTGGCTTATAGTCGGCTCTGTAGTTGTTTTATTGTTTTGTTGTATTGTTGCATGGCTATAGACAGTCACAATCATATTGAGTTGAATCTTAAAGTGTATCTTGCAGGTCAAACACACCAATACATTTCTGTATAGATTTCATCAATAGTTTTAATGAGGTTAAAAAATATTTATAAACAACAGATACGTGGGTGTATGGCCACACCCACTCAAAAATCGTGCTGGCCGAAATAAAACCGGAAGTTACGTACGAAACGGTAAGCACACGTGGCGACTGTGCCTGAAAACATCAAAGATGAAGTCGAAGACCCAATTAATTTTAGGGAACAGGGGCCACAACCCTATATTTTTGAACCGCCGGCGCGGCAGAGGGATCCCACTGATCTAAATCTGTGGTGGATCGGCAACGCTACATGGTTAATGTAATTTCCAAAATTGTAATGTGTTTGATTACCAATAATATAAGCTTCAGTATTAGTGTATTTAGTTTATATTAGTTTAGCGATTGTTTGTTATGGACTATAATACCCATTTCTGTCCTATTTTGTCTTTGATCACAGGCCACTGACGGTGACACTGAAATCTTTTCAAAGGCGATAAATTACAAACATTACAATAATGTAGTAGACATAAGGATTGATAAGATGGCATTTTATAAAGCAGATAAGACAACTTAAGCAATGAATACAGAAAAATAAACGTTTTAATACTCACCATTATGTCAGTGGTACAAATTTTCTGATGCAGTAAAGTTCAGATAGTTGTTTGTATTCCAGAAATACCGGTTTATATTCCAATATAGTAATGATATATTTGCATATTGTGTATCCTGATGATGCGCACACAATAATTAAAGACTATATCATTTTATTAAGCGAGTGCCGATATTATGACTTAAGTCTGTCAAAAATAGTAATGTAACTGAAATATTGCAAGGAAATTAAGAATCAGACCCACAGTCCACAAAAACGATTTCCTCTGAGTGGGCGTTCAATAGCACTTGTTCATGGTGGTTTCCTATGAAACCTCAATTATATATTTATAAAAAAAAAAAAACATTTAGTAGTGTTTAAAGTAATTTATGATAAGTACAACATTGTAATAGATCCATGCCTGTGTTACAGTCAAGTTGAATCCTACAAACCTGTAGGCCAGACATACAGGCTGAGAACTGTTTCCCTTTTGAAGCGTCACACTTTCCATTGCATTTTAATTGTAATTAGTGGAGAAAACAGCAGCTGGATAATGGCAGATATTTTAGATCTTTAGGATATCATTAACTTTTTGTAATTTCTTATCAAGATGCTGTGTGCGAACAGCTTTCATGAAGTGATGAGAATATGATGAGAGGCCTGTGGCAGTGAAGGGGTTAATCAAGCCCATCCTAATGTAACCAAATAGAAACACCTCCTCCCACCCCCCACCCTCCCCCCAGCTGACAGTGTTCGTGGTGGTGGGGTGGAGTTGGGGGTGTGTGTCGTTGATTAAAGATCTTTTCATCTGCGATGGCTGAAGGATTGATTTTCCACTTCGGTACTTGCGGGGTTAACCAGAGTCCTTTCCCTCTCTTCCCTTTATTATTTTCTCCTTCTTTAACTCGCTGCTATTCATTGCTGCTGACAGCTCCGGTAATGTCATGTGACATTTAAATACCTTGGGATTTTCTCCAGGCATGCTCAGTAGTGCTGCCTGCCCTCCCTCTCTCTTTCCTCTAAAGGATGCTTGTTTGTGTACACCATCCTTCTCCAGCCTGATCTGTCACTACACTGTTGCAGCTCTCCTGCTGTTGCTATAGCAGTTGCTGCTGTCCATTCCACAGAGGGACTCTCCATACCTCTCTATGCTGGATCTGATCAACACTATCCAGGAAAAGGGATTTTAATTCTAAAGTACTGCACCTTGCGAAGCAAGAGGAAGGAATAGCAGGTGGCTGGGTAAGTCTGCTGATGAATTCGGTCTTAGAAAGAGTGGCATATTTAACACTGTGCAATGTGCATCTATCTATCTGTCTACTGTATCCGTATCTACTGTATCTGTCTCTAGCTAGCTGTCTATCTATCTATCTATCTGCAATGTATATGTTCAGAGAAAATATTGTATATGATTGCAATGCCTTGTACAAAATATAATGGGATGTATTCATTTTTTCCAGCAGGGCTGGGTATATTGTATGGTCAGTATTGTCCAGATTTTGTTGTTTTTTCCACATCATGTAAATGCCTGCAGCTCATGCACATCATATAATCTGCATGCTATAAAGATGGTGCTGTCTATGCTAATAAACAGCCACCTGCCACCCTCTAGTGACTGTTGCTCCTCTCTGAATTGCAGTGCTACTCAGGACCATGTGTGCAGAGGCTGCCAGTCTGTTTGTGTCTATGCGGAGAGATTGGAAGCCCTGTTTAAAAATGTAAATGCAGATTTGCTCTGGAATAGCAACAGTAAAGCAGGCGGGACAGTACTGTAATCTCAACCCAGAGGTTAGGATTTGACTTTCAAGGGAACTGTCAGAATTCAATAAAATCTATGTATGTATTCAATAATTTGTGTTCATTTTCATGTCAATAGCAAGAGATATGGGGGGGAAAAAGCATTATGCATGAGTAAGCCGGATTAAAACAATCTTTACTGTGACATAATTTTGTCTAGCATGTTTGAATGAAATGTAAATGTCAGATAATTATGTAAAAAGAAATGTTAATAGGAGATGGGAAGTAAAAGGATATATATCTTTTATTTATATATTTTGTGAAATACATTTTTTTCTAATCCTCAATTATATTGCTGAGCAGAATAATGAGAGACTTTCATATTCCCCTCCATTGCTAGTTCATTATAGCTGATAGGACAGTGTTGGCGCTTCTGCAGTTTCTGTTTTTTTAATGTGTGTGTGTGTGTGTGTGAGTGTGTGTTTGAAGTCTGTCTGCAGTAATCTTCTCTGTAGCTCAGGGACTCGCTCCTTGCTGCTGGCATTGGAAGTGAGTGATTAGAATTCAAAGCATAATAGAACTCCTAGTGTTATTATAACATTCTTCCGACTTGCTGTTCCTCCTGTGTTCTACGGATTGTTGATGTTACTATCAGATCACGATCATTATGATGTTTCATGCTTACATCTTGGGATATCAATCCAGTGGGGCACCGCTATTGCACTGAATTAGACCCCGTTGTTCTCACTGCTTCTTCTGTCGTAGAGATTCAGCGGTTCAAACAATGGAATTTTCATTAACGTAACACTTTAAGCACCCATTGTTAGGCATGTATTATGCATGGAATGCTAATTAATTGGGGGTTGGATTTCTAATGAATAACTATGATCAAATTCATCATTGCGTTGACGAGATCATCATGACGCATTAACTATTTATGAACCCTAAGTGGGTGGCTGTGAAAGAGCAGAGGAATGAATTGCACCGTTTCTGTAAACAGATAAGAATGTGGTTGTACACAATTCGCCATAAACAAGAAGTTAATTTAGGAAATCTAAGCAGTTTCTTGCTGCTTTTTATAACATTACATAAAAATTCACATAAAATGATTCAAAATCGCCACCTTGAATGTGCACCGAACATGAGCGCAGCCAGATTCAGTGTTAACATTAAGATCCAGCTCCCCGCGAAGCGGTTTCATCTTCCATACCCTGGCATGGTGATTAGTAGGGTGTCAATCTCATCTAACCAGACTTCAGGATCAGCAAGCTAGAGAGAGATGGATTATGAGGGAGCCCAGCCCCAGTCCCACTCATCAAGCTCTCTCCTTTACAGGGGGGCTGTCGTGAAGCCTGATCCCAGTGGCAGTACAGCCAGGCAGTCAGGCATGCAGGGATTTAGGTTATTAGGGTCTATTGGTATTAGAGCTGCTTAGTGGGGAAGCTTGAATAAATCTAAATTCTTTCCTGAGCAGTTTCTATTCTCCACAGGGAAGACCAGACCTGCATGCGTTTGTCTGGGTGACTCAGAATATGGGCATTAACCATTTTAACTGGAATATTTTTCCAGTTCTTTATAGTCTACAATTGCTCTGGCATTTCCTTAATTGTATACAAAGCCGTAGCATTCAAGGTAAGTACAGGAGCATTTTCGTTGTTGTTTCCTGGTAGTGGACAGGCAAATGAGTAATAACTCACTGAGGTTATAGGGTTAACTCGCTCACCTTGCTGATAAATAAACGGGCCTAGTGGCCATGAGTGGCCTGCTGGGTTTCCATGGCAACCGATAAGTAATTGACTTCGGGCAGCCTTGGGTGGGAAAGAGGGAGGGAGAGCTAGAGAAGGAGCCGAGAGACAGGGAATAGGTGGCTGAGATGAGAGTGTTTGTGTTGCAGTGGGCCTGAGCTAATAGGATAACAGAAGCACACAACCTTAGGGGTTTTGCAATTAATGAATAGTCTGTGAGTCCAGAATGGAGCAGCAGTGTACCAGATTGTATTGAAACAGGTGGGGAGAGAGAGCCTGCTAGGGTAGATCAGAGGTTATAATCCCTTTATTTCTGCAACTCAGTATTTAACTGATAACGGGCTTGACTATCAGAACTATTCACTCCAAATGGTTATTTGTAGCACTTTTTTTTTTCCAGATAGCAAAAACACACTCAATAAAGATACCAAACCAGAAATATAGTACATTTAGTGGCTTGTGAGTAATCAGAAGTTGTTTCTTATTCATTTTTAAATGAATTTCTTAATTCAGCATGATTTGAGTATAGTTATAGTTTATAGTTGTGGATGAAAGACCTACATGATCACAAAATCCACTTCAGTGTATGATGGAACTTACAGTTTAGAATTGTAAATATGTTTTATTTTTTCGATTCAGACAGAAATGGTGCTACTGATGTTTTGAAGTAAACGGCTTTGAAAATGTGTCCTAAGGGTTGGGATGCTTGCCCATTTAGAACCTCCATCTGTACAGAAAAAAAACAAGTTGGTACAATGATCATATTTATTATTAAGTTTTCTGTCTGGGAACTGAACCAAACATTCTGAACAAACAGAACTTGATCTGCAATTTAAATGTAATTATGAAGAGAGAAAAAAAAAAACATTCTGCATTCTGAATTGTTTATGCATGGAGTCCGTCTGCGTCTTTCCAGAATAAATGCAGTTTATTGCAGTGTTATTAATTAATAGGTAGGTACACTGCACAAAGCTCTCTCACTGTCACAAACTCAAGTTCACAATGAAACAAGGAACAAGGAAACAAGATCTCTCAGCTTCTTGCCATTGTTACATGGTTGTATGTCCAGGACCAAGCTTCAATCTGCAGCAAGTTTAAAGAGCTGGTGTTCAGTACCAGATCTATTTTACTGATCGAACAGCATTGTACAGTGATGTATACACATAGTTTAATAGATGGGCTGCAGGGAAGTATAAGAAAGTAATTGCATCAAGGGGTTCTGTGACATCATTAAACCACAAGGCGAATGTCACACGGATCTAAGTATGTACTGTATTACAGTCCACATGTCCACAGTCGTCTCATTTGGCAAGTGAATCATATCGTTCTGAATTAAAATACTACTTCTATTGGAAATATAGTACTGTACCAACAAAACCAACTACATTCAATCTAAATGCAAGCCGACTTATTTTAAAACACAGTCCTTTCAGCTATGTATATTTGACATTGGTATCGTTTTTTGTGTTCCCTAAAAAAACGGACAAGGGTTGGAACGGGCCAAAATGAAATAATCAGATATGCATCACACTCTTTTAACCATCACTGAAGATTTATTAAGGCCAAGCTCTCTTTTTAATCACCGTCCGAGTTTTAGTTTTTTTAAACACGACCAGGTTCTGGGAGACAGCTTTCATTTGTGAGCATGTCCTTGTATATTGATTAATGCATAGCCATGCAGATTGAAGCATGTATATTCAGTTTAAATTGACACCAATTAGATATTTTCAATCTGTGCTCTTCAGAAATGAGACGTCAATCGATTTGATTAGGCTGAGGGAATCGAGCCTTAATCGGAGAAAACTACGCCTTTTGCTGCAGCTCTTTCAACAATGCAGACCTGTAAAAAGCTGTCATAAAAATAACCCCACTCATAACAGCAGTAACAGTTTTGGAAAAAGAATTCAACACAGCAGATCAGTTAACCGGTGCTGGTCTTGGGCATGTCATATAATGTTTGTACAACAACATTTCATGTAAGACACTATTTAAAGGCTTCTAATGAGGTGTAATTGAATGAAGAGGTGCCATCAGGAATCAATTTCCTAATCGGATATCACAGGTAATAATCAACAGTAAGTGATGTGTCGAGAACACTTAAGCAATCTCCAGTTGTGTGATGTCTGTTTTTTGGATTACTGTCCACTATGGGCTAGCGGAGCCTGCTAAACTCTTCCTCTACATGTGTGATCCACGTTTGCCTTCCAAATGCGCTGTTCTGTAATGGAGTAGGTTCCAGGGTCCTGGCTAATCTAATCATAGCGAGACCTTGTGCGCTCATTCAAGAAAAGCAAGCAAATTGCAGATACTATGAGCATGTGACCAGCGCTCCCACTGGACTGCTGATGTCCGAGTCACACAGCGCCGCTAAGCAGCCACGCCCCTCTCAGCAGGCAGCGGGACCAATGGGATTCACTGGTGTCGGCTGATTGGTTAGGGCGGGTTATTGTGCTCCAGCACTTCTTTTAATCTGCAAACACTCCACTCACAATAGCAGATTCCTCTAATAGAAGAAACACAAAGGAACACTTTATTTCAGCTTCAATCAAATTGTTTCTTCATGAACAAACATCGCAGTATCACCAAATCATTTGGCACAGTTTGACACGCCTGGCATGGAGTTCAAGTCAGGATTATTGTGGTTTATGAGCTGATCCCATTGAGGAAGCAAACTTTATGCACCTGAATACCAAACTGGGCAAGCTCCCAATCATCTACAATAGGTATCCTCTTGACGATAAGCTATCAAGAGCCGGGATAGTTGTGTGGAGAGAGTAGATCCTCTTTTTAGGTAATGTTTTGTAATGGTCAGATCATTCCAGTACAGTGATATCATGCTCCAGCACATGCACCCATTCGCCTCTGTAATTATTACAGGCTGTTTTGTGCAGTTTCCTTTGCTTTGTGTGGGTGTGAAGTTAACTTCTGGAAGACTGTTGCAAAGCATCTGTTTTTAATTCGTTACGAACAAAAAAGCATGCATATTTGGCATTCACTTCAAAATACAGGTATAGTAATTACACTGTAGATGCAAAATGAAATGATCTGTAAAAAAATAAATAAACGCATGTTCTTGTATGGAGTTCCAGCCTCACAGTAAAGTAAATATTAGTAAACTGTGTCTACAGCGTAACTACATGTTGTTAAAGTACCTGTTTTTTTATTTACTTTTTTTTAAACATATATTTGTTTTAGAAGGTATGTACCAGCCAGATCTATCAAGGTCTTTATGCTAAGAGGCACATTTTAAAAAGAAGGTGGGTGGGATTCTGAAACTAAGAGATTTGTCACATTTCTGAGTTGCTTGTAATTGGTTTTGTAACTGTTTTCCTTTTGAAAACATTTTCTGATTTAATTTACATTCATTATTATTGGAGACTGATACACAGTCACACTGAGAGCTTGTGGTTCTCATATTGATAGGAATACAGGAAATATGCCCAAAGTTTGATGTTTGTGTCTTTCTTTTCTGCAGAGACAAGGCTGCAACACATTGTGCATGTTCTCCCAGCGAGGCCTGTAACTGTAGCTGAGTGTGAGACAGGGAGGGTGTGTGTGTGTCGGAACGAAGGGAGATACCATTACCTGATCTGTCCAGACACTCACAGACTGAACCCGCTCATGAGAATCCAACGACAGTCAAGGTGGTCTTACTGTGAAATAGCCAAATTAATGAATTATCAAACCATGAAATGGCTAGGGAGCACTGTATATAAAAAGTGAATCTGTTTCCTTCTGTCTCTGTCTCTCTGTGCGAGGGTCTGTGGGAGGCCAGCTTTTCCCAGCATTGCTTCGCTCCCCATTACTGTAAATCAGAGTGCACTTGGCACATATGTCACACTGTATAAAGAAGACACAGAGACCTCCTCCCAGCTCCCTGTTCCGGCACACTCTGAAACAGCCCTGAACTTTTGTCCTCAAGTCAGTTAAATTTAAGAACCTCTCTTTTATGCTTATTTTTGCATGGTCTTTTACACTTGGAAGATTATTTGTAATGTCCTGCATTCATTTTGGATTATTTCCTAAGAAGTAGTCATTCACTAATTTGGCAAGTCCACGAATGACACAGTTGGCAGAGGTTGGCCGAAGTTGGCAATCATAAAGTCATTTAACCTGTAGCGTGCGTTCCGATCCTCAGAGAAGCACAGTAAGGCTGATTTACTTCCTGCATTAGCAGAGCTTACACTTTATTTTAACAGAGCTGTTGGTTTCTTTAAGGATTTTAACTTGATCAAATCTGACTGGTCCAAGGATATGGAAACAGTTTTGTTTCCAGTACCTCCAGCATTGTATCTGCATTGGGAATTGACTATATCCAATAACAGACATTTAAAGTACATATATCTACAAATGACATTCTTGACCTTTTCTGAATCGTTCTGTTGCTCTATTGCTTAGTCTACTTGGCTGCCATCTTACTTGCCAGAAAGTCCATACAGTATACTATAATACAGTACATTTATGCTTTACATTACCTTTCACTCAGAGCTTCCTGGAATGCTAGCTCCATTAAGAACCTACATTAAGATAGGAAACCTATCAGCTCTGCCCAATACCTGATTACAACGAAGAGACTCCCCTCCTCTTCTTTAAAGCTCTCTACAGATATGACATCCCTAATGTAATCCGGTCAAACCTCACTGGAGCCCCCCACCCCCACACTGCCAGATAGACTAATCCTAATCCCAGTGTTCTACATGGCTGAGAGCCAGCCCACTGGACAGTGTAAAGGGGATTAATGTGACCAAGAAAAGACTAGAAATGGACAAAAATAAAGGATCAGGCCAGCTTGTATAATGAATAAACTCTGTGGGAGGACTGGTAGATGCTGTAGTGGAAATGCCAGGTTCGAATGGCATGAATACAGTTATTGCGAATGTTTTGTGGGATCATTTAGAAAAGATATTACAACTGCCTTACATAACACAGTTACTAAGGGCCCTGAAGAAAGAATTATATATAAATAAGTTTATACATAGCATAATAAGCTTTACACTGGAACATATTACTTATCTAGTGATCTGATACATTTGGAGTTAGTGTATGATTGCGTTGTCCTTAGGCTGTTGCATTAGCTTGAAAACTTGAACTTGACAGTGCTGAAACCTGTGTGTGAAAATACCTTCCAGTCCCTTTCCTCATCTTCTGGTTGTGAGGTAAGCATGTCCATTACAGATAGCAGCTCTGAGAAGCCCTAACAGAAAGCTCTACCTGCCTGGCTCCCTGCTGTGTAATCCATGCCCGCTGGCTGCAAGGTTCAACCTCTCCAGACTCTCGCTGGCTTCAGGGTCTTGTCTGCTTGCTCCTTGGCTGTCAGATAGGATTTGTTTGCTCCCAGGTGATTGGCTGATTCAAACTAGCACACCTGAGCTTCTGTGTGTGTGAGAGAGGGAGGGGGAAAGAAGGATAGAGAAAGGCAAGAATCAGAATTCTTTACCTGCAAGACAAGGTGTGACTGGTTCACAACGGCAGCTCCTGCCAGAGTTATTTCAGGTAGGCCTTTTTATTCTGTATTAGTTTATTGTCTAAGGACACCAGTTTGTTTGAGCCAACACCTTAATAACCCTTGTCAATAAATCACTCAAGCTCAGCCCTGGGTTTCTTGATTGCTGCAGGTCTGAGCAGGCAGTGACTGCACAGCCTGCCTCTGCTTTGAAAACACACTTTTCTTATAGTAGGTATTGGTGCTGTTTTGGTTCTCTCTGATTCAACCCTATGAAGTAGTGTATATGCAATGCAACAGGGTTTTTTTAATGACCAAAAATCACATTTTGTTACTTTTAGGCTTTTACAAGAATGCATACTGTGTGCTTTGTCTGGGCATAATTGACATATTACTGGCAATTTGCCGTTTACTTTCTCCAGATCACAGATTAGAGTGGTGGTGTAGTATAGCATTGGACCAAAAGAAAGGACGATTCTAGTTCTACTCCAGTTTACAAACCACAACTGTGTGTCTTCTAGAAAGAGGAAAACAATCTCCAACTACACTGCTGTCTGAAAACAGACAAGACAACAGAGCTGATTCCATACGAAAAAAGTGTTTGTACTGTGCCTTCAACCAAACAAATCCAAGTGTGCTACTTAAATGGGAAGAAAGGTGTCATAAGCCATCTATGAGAGCAGCTTTGTAGAGTCGCGACTGTGAGTTAATGCATAGCTCTATCAACCATGCTACCTCTGGATATATATATTAAAAAAGGCTCTCATCACCTTGCACATGTTCTTTCTTATCACAGTAGTGAGGATATGATCTCAGGGTGAGTGCTGGAAAAGCACACACAAGCACAAATGCAGAACCGTTCTTATTGTGGAGTAATCAAGGCTCGTTGTTTGATCTTGTGTACACTTGTGGGCAGCGCAGCCATGTTGCTCAGGGGGTGATTAAATTAACCCACGCGTCCGGTACAGGCTGCATTGTGTGGGATGCTAGCAAAGGATCATGTCCTTAAATGGATGGAGGGATGGGGGATTTCTAATAACAGAGTAGACAGGGCTAAACAGATCAGTGTGGTTCATTTGCAATCAAGCTAAGTGTGTTTGGTTTCACATTGAGTAGTCTGGTGTCTGCTAATGGACTGAACCGTACTTCAATTTTCAACAAATGTGGAAATCAGCTATTTGAAAAGCCCCTTTAAGATGGTTTGCAAAGGTGCCTAATTAGTTCCATTTGTAAAGGTGCCTGTTTCTGTGCTGTAATTCCCTGTCCATTAGGAACTAGGCTCATTCTAAATTCAAAGACTGCTGGCAGTCATGAGATTATTGAAACAACACCTATCCACCAGGTTATTCAATGCACACCACTCTACACATAACTGACAAGCCCCAGATGGATTTGGACTTGTTCGCCTCTGGCTGTATTTGAACTGGCGACCTCGAAGTACAATTGTTACTCTCTATAGTTTTCACAGACTATCTTAAGGAGCTTTGGAATCAGGAGCTGATTTACAGTAAGGGCAATTTCAAATAATCTGACGTGACAAAGAAATTGAGTTCCAAAGACTAAAATCCTGCACCAATGTCCAGGTTTTTATATATGAACACTTCATGCAGTCAGGCAGGCTAAGTTGAATTGCTTTATAAATGATCAAAGTGGATAAATATGTTGTGGTGAATTTCTGTGTTCAGTGCACAAGGCTCCACCGATGCACTTCAGTGCACAGAGCAATGCTAATAAGCTCCCCTACCTCACGTACACACAATGAGCCAATGTTTGCTGCAACACTAAATATGGCAAATAAAGATTTAAGCAGAAACAACACAAGAGATTCATACAGAGCACATATAATACAATATTAAACAGGTAAGAAATATATACTGTATAGAGCAGAGCCGTTTTATACAGTACATCATGTTCACTTCAGTATTCCTATGGCCTGGAATATGTCCATCAGATAAGCCATGAAGATCTTCAAATCAATGACAGAAAATGTTATTCATTGAACCAAGACCAGGGAACACACACTGAGATTTTGTGTGGTCTTTAGGTCGACAGGTTAATGATAACTGGAAGGCTTTTATTTGTCTTGCACTTCATTAAGGGGATTCTTGGTAATCCATTGCCACTACACAGAGACACCCAGCTCTTGCCTGTAGAGTTTCTGTCTCTCTGGATGGTGTTCGGGAGACGGATTACACTAAAAGGAGATGATTACAAGATTCAGGCGCAAGCCTTCCCCTGGGACCTCATTCTTCACAGTGCTCTCCCTTTCCTTTGTCTGCATTGTCACTCTCTGCAACCTGCCACGTGGCACAGGCAGCAGCCTTCCTCCCTCTCTCCCTCTTGATCTGTCATTCTCAAGGACGAATGTCACTCCAATCCGACCCGTGCTGATGCCTTTTGGTATTCATTTCCAGTCTGTCTAACCCTTAAACATTCGTGCTGCATGTGTGGTTAATGTTCTCTTGCATTCACTGGGCATGACACTATTACATGCAAAGGCTTCCATTAATAATTCACAGTAATGAAATGTAATTACCTGACAGTCTTAAGGTTGTGGGACTCTCTTTTTTGTGTTTTATAAACTAGGCAGAGACATTTTGGAGAGTGTAGCTTTGCCCAATGGGCTAAAAAGGCTCCTGTTTTAAGAAAAGCTTGTTCGTGGGGAGTTTCTTGATTGTAAAGTATTGTGTTTTCCGCAGTAACTTATATCAATAATACAGCTCAATAATTGCACTGCATATAAGATGATTGTGAAATGCAGTGTTGGCACTGACAGCACAGACACCACCCTGTAATTTAAGAAAGTGGTTCTCTAATAAGAGAGTTCTTAGAACAGAAACTGGGGCTTTGTGTACATGGAGGTGTGGATGTAGCCAGAAGTGTACACTGTTGAGTACTAGTTTTGCTTCAGACCACTGAACTTCTGTAAGTCAACAGTCCAGCACCGTTTGTCACCTTGAGCGTTAACAATGAGCACTAAATGGTTAAATGCACGAAAGACCATTATCATTGTCACCACGTGCCAATTGGATCATTCATTCACAAGAGGATTGTGTTTGGCGCTGTTTTAGGAGACACAGAATACAGAAAACTCCAAATTATATAAGAGCCCTAAGCAATCTTTTTAATTTTTTGAATGTATAAGTTCTGCAGTTCTACCATGTTGTTGTATTGTTCCTTCCCATGCATTGTCTGCTGTACTATAAAAGGTAATTAGTGAATACATGCTAAAGTAGTGTGAGTGTGAAACAGCAGTGAGGAATGCAATCCTGTAACTTCTCTGTGTTCACTTCGGTCATCTGCAGAGTCTCTGGGATGGAGAAGAAGGCTGTCTGTAGTGTATTAGGTTTGTCAGAAGTGTACAAATAAAAAAGGCATCCCACTGCCTCACTGCGACTGGGTTTTACCGTATTTGGAAAGCCTGGCTCTTGCACCTGCATTCCCACAGTCCCATCACTGCAGAGTCCAGTTTAATTTCCCTGAAGAGGGGGTAGGGAGTAAGCTTGAATTCTTACTCATTCCCCAGAGCTCAATGGAGGCACTGGGTACCAGTGGTTTCCACGGGCCTGTGGTTATTATAGCATGAGAATTGAGGGTCTTCAGATCACTAGGAAATTCTCAGCATTGATATGAAGTTTTTTGAAACCTCTTGGGATTATTTTTTCTGCTTTTTGTTTAATCTAATAAAAAAAATAAACATAAAAAAACCTGTAGAACCCAGGGTTTGATTGCAAACTCGTCTTAAATGTAGAATGAACTTGTTCATCTCTGAGCCGTTCCTCTTGCAAGCACCATTGCTAGAGGTTTAAATGTAGAATGAGCTTGTTCATCTCTGAGCCGTTCCTCTTGCAAGCACCATTGCTAGAGGTTTAAATGTAGAATGAGCTTGTTCATCTCTGAGCCGTTCCTCTTGCAAGCACCATTGCTAGAGGTTTAAATATAGAATGAGCTTGTTGATCTCTGAGCCGTTCCTCTTGCAAGCACCATTGCTAGAGGTTTAAATATAGAATGAGCTTGTTGATCTCTGAGCCGTTCCTCTTGCAAGCACCATTGCTAGAGGTTTAAATATAGAATGAGCTTGTTGATCTCTGAGCCGTTCCTCTTGCAAGCACCATTGCTAGAAGTTTAAATATAGAATGAGCTTGTTCATCTCTGAGCCGTTCCTCTTGCAAGCACCATTGCTGGAGGTTTAAATGCAGAATGAGCTTGTTCATCTCTGAGCCGTTCCTCTTGCAAGCACCATTGCTAGAGGTTTTGGTCCAGAACCAAGAAACAACAAATAAACGTCCTTTGCAGTCTCCTGCATCTACAGTACCTTCCACGAGCTATTGAACAGCTGTGCATTAGTCACAGTGTACTTACTGGAACTTTGTAAAGGAAACAGGTGTGGATCTCATCTACTTGTTTCAAACCTGCAGGCAGGCATGCCTGACATGGTTTATGATATTTGTCACTCTTTTGGCCCTTAGCTTGTGTGGTGAGTGTTTGCCATTTTCAGCCCATAAACTGAAGCCACAAAAAGAAGGATGAACTGAAGACATCAACGATCAGTCTCAGAGCTGTTAAATACAAATACAGACTATTGCTATGGGTTAGGGTTAAGGTTAGGTAGTGTACAGTAGATGTGAAATGTGCCATGCTGCCTGATTGTTAAATTTGAACATCCCTTCTGGCTCCTCTCATCTGTGCCAGGGAAGTGTCGGCTGTGCACGCCTCATGGAACCCGCTGCAGTAAACAAGCCCAGTCATTGCTGTAGCCCTGCTCCAGTATCTAGGTAACGGCATAGAGCTCTGCTATTGTCTGCAGCTGATCAGTGAGGGGGCTTGGTCTCTGATCTGTTTGCATGTGTGCTCACATGAAACTTTACACTTAATTGACTTATGGTTAGTTTCACCGTAGGTTGCCAAGGCTGAGAGAGGACTATTTTTTATTACCACTGTCAAAGAACCTTTCCGTGCCCATTTGGTTGGGCACGGAAAGGTTGCGCTATTGTTGTGCTGTACAATGAACTAGTGAACTGGGGCTTTAGATATATTAGATCTGCTAGAAGAGAGATAGAACTTCAAGTACTCGTGATTAAGATGCAAAGTGACAGGGCTGGAGAGCTGGGAATCTGGTGCTCATTTTTAAGGTGCTTATTAAGGCTTTATTAAGGTATTACTATGATACTAACCATGTCTGACGGTGCTGTCTGGCTATTTGGTTCTACCTGCAGCCGTCCTTGGAATGCAGGTTGTTCTGATAGGACGCTACTGCAGTTCTCAGGCTGATTTCATTCCTACTGCATCTGTCGTGTTTCTCGATGAATCTCTTACCCCCTAAACTCTTGTCACTCTGAAGATTTGGTTAGAACTGTTACCTTTGGACCTGCATTGATCCCCGGTTGCACCTGTTTCTGACTTATTAAAAGCTCATTGAAAGGATTTCGCTGTGAGCCTCCCTGTCTTATGCAAACTATACATTGTGTAATCTGTTGACTCTCCTGGCAATGGGTTACCTGTTTAAAAAATGCAGTTGTGTAATTAACTAGGCTCTACACAGTGAATGCTTTGTACTCTCCCAGGTGGAAAATACTCTGTGCTCATTAGTCCTTGCGTGGAGACAGAGTTTGTGTTTTCAGGAATTGTGCACCACTTTTTTGGTACAATACACCGAAACTGGATGAAGTGATTGACAGAGGGTGGAAAACGCTTGTTGTATTTCTCATTTCACTGTGCTTTTAAAATACTATGCTTTGCCAAAAATATGAATTGCTTTCAGTGTGGCATGCATAAAATGCAGTACCAGTTGAATGTTGATCTACTGCAGTAAATATATTTTCCATGTTTTTGTATTTTTTTCCCAAAATTTCAGAATTTCAAAATCGGCGATTGCTTTTTTTCTCCTGACTCCTCCTTAAGTTAGGAGGTTATCAAGATGATCAGGGTTTAGAAGTTTCCCATGGCGGCTGATGAACAAGCCAATATTTAAAACTGAGAAAACCTTATCAAACCCAGAGCTATCACAGAAAGGTGCATGCATGTTCCTTATGCGATACCTGTTCTTTAACATAAACACAGGGGTTGATGCAGGAAGTTAAAATATGGGGTGTGTTTCCCCTCAGTGTATTAATATTGATCAGTGGCAGGGGCAGCAGCAAATGAACCTCTCTTTTCCATTGCCCTGGCCTGGAAAATACTGGTTGGTATGATTTGTATGCTGCTTCTGTCGTCACTAATGTGTGGTAATGCCTGTTTCAAATCATTCAAGTGCAACACAATCACAAATTGGATTATTGCAGAGAAATACTATACAGCAAGGTCCTGGAATGATCCGAAAATAGTGCAGTGATGTCACTAAAATGACCGGGGGCACACATAATATGCATGTCATACAGATAGACCTTGTTCATATCATGCTTTGTCAACACAAAGACAAATGACTTTTGTTTTGAGCTCCAGGAGCCAAGTCTGATTGCCTAAAAGGGGAAATGGACTGGATATCTCCTGGAACAAATCTGCTGCTACGGAAACGAGATAGAAACTCAAACAATACGGTCAGCTATTAACCTTTTTTTAGAAAAACGAAGACATCAATCCAATCGTGAATAATATTTTATTTTGAGACTGCTTTCATCAACCTGAATGTCAGAAATGTGAAAAATAGATGAGATAGTGGAAAGAAGCAGCAATCCGAGATACCTTGAGGTCTCTGTTAGATTCTGTCGCGGTGCGGCTCATGTATGTTAAAGGGCATTTAGGAATGCTTTAAGACTGTTTAAGTAACTCTAAACAAGTTTCTCAAGTGGGAAACAGGGTAATTACAGATAATTTCTACCAGCCTTCAGCCTTCGCGACCTTGATAGTCGATCCCAAACAGCCTCATTGTCCTGTCACTCAGTGAGGAGTCATTATGCTGCCCTCATCCTGCGCTGGAGAGATTTGTTGAAAGCCTGCTGTTTACTGTTCACCATTCAGGTTCAGGGAGGTCCCCTGACCTCTGCCTCACAAGGACGTGTTTAGGGAAGTGTTTACTAACAGCCTTGCGTTGAGCCGGCTGCTTGACAGCATTACCAGGCATTCTGCTTTTCAACACCGCTGACTTCTGTTCAGGTCTAGGAAAGATTACTCCACTCAAAAATGCAGACCTCTGTGGCACTGTTGACTCCAATCAAAATTGCTGACCAGTAAACTAATGTAATTTGGTAATTCTGGGCTATTAATTATTGTATGACATAGTGGGTCGTGATAATAAACCTGGTTGGTTTTGTTCAGTGAAATATTATATTCATGTATTCATGGAATAAGGAAAGTAATGTTGCATATTAACATATTCTTGTGTAAATCTGCACTTGGCGATTTTACAGTGGAATTGTATTATGTAGCCAGATATGCATAGATGCATACTTTAGTATGTTCCAGGGAAAAGTAAAATATGAAACCTGATTGCTGCCCTCTCTGCTTCTCGCGAAGGGGAGGCTGACTGATTCTCCAAATTGAATACCGCAGACATGCTGAAATGGAATTGAGTGCTACAGTGTGGCCTAGCGGTTAGAGCTAAGGGACTGGGAGGTAGAGTAGTTCAGAATAAGTTAATAGAAATGTGCATTTTTACACTGTCCTCCCCTGCCCAACAAAATGAGCCACAAGGAATCAAGTAAAAGGAAGATCTGTTTTTGACCCTTTGATCGCTGCTGTCCAGTGTCCAATGGTGTTTCCTAGAGAAGCGATCTGTTCTTTGTAATTTTTGTTAACATTTTTTACCTGGGCATTACACACTAAGAATGTCTCATTCAGATTCAGGGCAAGAGGCAGCAAGTATCAACTTCAAACGAGACAGACTGAAATAAGGAGCAATCAAGCCCTTTCCAAAGATTGCCCTGGTTCCATGTAAACGTTGTGGTGTAATTGCAAAACCATCTGCAGTGTAATCTCTTCAAGCTGGAAATCAATCGAAAGATCAAAGGGGTCTGTTATTCATGCCACTGAAATAGACTTGTGTAGCAATAGCTCCTAGTTATACCAGATTTAGTTCTGGGTTTTGGGAGAGACACTGCTGAAAGTGGGTGACACATGCTGTGTGCTGATTTCTAGGATGTTAGGATGTAGGTAGAGTGATAGGATTGAATGGATAGACATGACTTTCGTAGCACTGTCAATAGAATGTAGAGCAGGGGTTTCCAACCCTGGTGCTGGAGAGCTACTGGGGCTTCTGGTTTTAGTTTCTCTGTTACTTAATTGAACCAATTATTGGCTTAATTAGTCAAGATTAACAGGTGTTCCAGATCTTTCGCCACTGATGATGTAAAGACACCTATAAAACCTGCTGGATAGGGGCCCTCCAGGACCAGGTTTGGAGACCCCTGCTGTAGAGACACATAGGCTGAAAGGTGCTCTGGAGAGAGAAAGAGAGATTGAAAGCATATAAACAAAATAGTCGTGGTAAGAAGGCTGTCTTTCATTAATGTTTTGTGAAAAGTTGGCTTTGATTTTGTTCTCTTTGTTCTGGTGTGTAACCAGAGCTCTGCCCTTGGACCCCCACACTAACATACCTTACTCTCCTCCACATAGAGTTTATAGTTTATTTTATTTTAGGCGAGAAAACAGAAAGACTTTTCTTCTTCTCCTTGAAAAATTGTAAATGACGCCAGGGAGGAGAGAGAGAGAGAGAGCTAAGTGAGTGAGAGAGTGTTTGAAGACAACCTGTGGTTTCAGGTTTCTTGTCTGTCTTTTCTGCCCTGCAGCTCTCTCTCTCTCTCTCTCTCTCTCTCTCTCTCCCTCCCTCCTCTGTCTGTGTTTCATCACACTGCACTGTATTCTAGGAGATCACAAACAGGAGCCTGTATGGACTGCAAGGAATGAAAGAGAGCGAGAGAAACATTGGACTACATGCTTTGTGTTCCTGCCGGGACGACTAAAAAGAAAAGACAAAAAAAAAGGTTTCCAATTCCCTTTGTTTTCTTCAGGCTTTCTCAGTTTAAAACGGTGGGGAACGTGTCAATTCTATAAGCAGGCTGTAATGTAGCAGGTTAGAGACTGTGTGTGTGTGTGTGTGTGTGTGTGTGTGTGTAGGTATGACCTCACAGGTACAATATGTGTGTGTTTTTAATAGAAAAATACCTATGGAGTAACAAGACGTGTTTGGGAGTTGAGAACACCATCAAAAAAAAAAATTACAATTCACAAATTTATATCAGCAAGGTATTTTATAGTTTTATTTTGTTATTAATTATTTGCATCTATTTTGATTAGAAAAATGTGATTATTAGGGTAACAATATATTTTGGGCCAAGAAAAAAACAGGCATATATTTCTATGTGCATTTCACAGGTGAGTGTTTACATAGCAGTATGTGTCTGACTTTGGAAAAAGTAATGTGTTAATATTGCAGTGATGATTGCTATAGGATATATGATACTGTCAATCAAAATCACAGTGCATTCGGTTATATTAAAATTAAGACAGTCTCAAGATTAAAAGTGTCTTTATATGTATCTGACAATTTGCCATTATGTCTACCTTAAATTACACATTTTTCTTTTAGTTTTACAAAAGGATAAGTAAGTGCCAATTGGCTACCTGTTAAAGGTTTTTAGCTTGTGAATTGTCATTTGGACAGTCTGCCTCTCCCTAGGCCATTATCAGTTGATGTGAAGAGTTCAGCTTGCATGAGAAATCCACACGGAGCCGATCCAATCAATATACAATGTTCAAAATCAATACGCTGTTTTCTGAAGCAGCCGGCTATATTTCACGCCCATTTGGACATTCCTACAGAGGCAGAAGTGGTATCTAAATTTAGCTAGACATGTTTGATATAAAAAAATGCTTTGAGATCCAGTATTCCTCTCTGCAGCAGGAATGATTGTCAGTTTCCAATTCTGCAAGCTGATCTTTTAAAACCATTGTATATGGCTGATACCATCATTAATCGGAACAAAACTTGGGGCAGAGCACAGCTGCAGGAGGTCTTGCAGATTAAAGCCATTTCATTGTTGTTTTGCTTTGACAAAACCCTTATCCTGCCTGTTCTCTGTACTACAGCAGGGGAGTGTAGACACAGCAGGGTCGGATGGAGGGGTACTGGGACTGTGGTGTTGCAGAGGAGTGCTAGGAATGGACAGTGATGCGCTGCTAGAAATGGACAGAATTTAAAAAAAAAAAATGTATATAAAGTGCCACGCTCTTCCTTGTTCCTACGCCCACAACGGTTCCTTCTCCCCCTAATAATTATGTTACCGTGGTGTTTTTCAGTTGGAACTGTTGGACAGTTTAAAGAGTGAAATATTTCCTCCAGTCTCCTTGCCATCTAGGTGGGTCTGTGTCTCTGAGCAGACTTCAAAGCAGCTTTGTGGGGGCTGTGCTTGCAGCGCTCAGTGAGGTCGGGATGTTCAGAAGTTCTGTTCTGTGAGGTTTGGCAGAGCCACAGCTGAATACCAAGAGGATGATACTCAGACAATAGAAGCCTTTTTTCCATTATTCCAGGGTGGAGCCTCCCTTCACTCTCTCTGCTGGGCTAAAGGGGGGCTTGCAAGTGGCACGGAACTCAGAGCCAAACCAGAGGACATGCGAGCCCTGGGCATAGTATAAGAAACCATTCAGAACCTGAAGTCTATTTTGGAAAAAAAGTTCAATCCAATCTGCAGCTGTTATCCAGTGCAATATTCCGGATAAAGCAGATTGAGTTCCATTCAGGGCTGTAGCCATTCTCTTCACACCAGCCGTTTTTTCTTTTTTTTTCTTTTTGAGAAAAGAAAAAAGACAGCGTTTTAATGATGTGCTGTTAAGTTTCCATTACAAAGGCGAAGGAGAGGGAGGGCTTGCAGGTAAAATGAGGGAGGGGGAGGAGATCCAAGTTCCATTACAGAGGTAACAGTAGGTGCCCTGCAGAGCACATGGTAATGGAACCCAGTTCTCATCATGAACTCTTCATTTTCTGCCCTCCAGCACTGTCACTGTAAATTAATACCACATCCTGGATCGAGTTTCCTATTGTCCATTTATTTATGATTAGTTGCGCTTTGGTTGAGTTGAAGACGAATATTAATAAATCATCTTTTTTTAAAAAAGGAGGAGGAAGATAAACACTGTGCATATTTTGTTGACAATTCAGAGCTGTATTCCATGACAGTATTACAATCCCCCTCCCCAGTGAAAAATGTAGTTGATGTTGAATTTGTTCCAGTTACCAGTTGCTGTTTGTCCTTGAGAAGGCACATCTTGCTCTGACAAAATAAGATTTATCGGACTGTTTGCTAATGAAGCGTTTTGATTGGCTCCTGCCTGGTCTGGTCTGGTCTGGTCTGGTCTGGTCTGGTCTGGTCAGTTGAGTTGAGTTGAGTGTGTGTATGTAGGGGGGTCTGGGTGATACAAGATTAGAGTGAAGTTTTCCAGCTGCTGGTTCTGTCTCTATTTCTCTCTCCAGATGGACAGTCTCTCTTCCAGAACAAACATCTTTATCTGGGAGTGGGAGAGCAGAGTTCCTTGGAAACGGCTGAAGACCCAGTAACTCTGTGCCAAATGCAAAGCAGTTGCACCCATTATTTGATTGCAATCTTTACCTATTCGCTGCAGTAAAGATGGCAGTACCTATGTACCTCAGTTTGTTGTACAGAACTTGAGAGAGTAAGGTTGCACGGTGTGATGTTTGCACTGTGTCCATCGTTCCTGCTGTGTGTTAGGGCGGTAGGCTGATTGATACTCAGATTACTAACACGTGGGTCAACCAGAGCCGTTCTGACCTTGTGGTTCCGTAAGGAAAGTGGTGACACAAACAAGTTTAATCCCAGTTTTGGGCAAATCCACCCAGCCCAGTGTACCCAGTTGGTTGGCATGGATTAGCATCCCTGTGTTCAGCGTATACCTGAAGAATTGCAATGCAAGGCACTGGGCCATCAGACAAAGAATAGCTTTATAGATTGGGATGCAGATCATCAAATATTGAATTGAACACACTGTGTGCAAACTGTGATAAAGTTTGTCCTGACTTTTGCTTAGTTTCTCTGATACAGATTCAGTAAATGGACGCACTGAAATGTTACAGACAGACATACACTAACACGAGGGCCAGTTTTTCAGTTGTTGTTGTGTTGACGGGATCCCTGCCAAGATTTTCTGAGTCCTTGAGTCTGGCAATGGCGCGTTTGTAAACATACCAGCTGTGTGTGGAGCTGAGGCCAGATATACCAGCTAGGAACTGGACCTGAAATAAAGCTTTGTATTGTGAGACGTGGACTGATGCGCTGTCTGTCTGCCCTGTGTCATCTACTGTAAAACGTGGTGCATAAGTCTCACCCCCTCTATTGTAATGTACAAGTACATCTTTTTATTTCATGCATGCTAAAATATTAAGAAATAGACCATACTGCAGTTTAACAAGCAACTTCGTACTGGCCTGAAATATCAGTGTTGCTGGGGGACAGTTTGATAGTTACACTCTGATGTACCAGCGGTGCTTAGAGAGATGACTGAGGTTTGAGAGCTCTGTTGAGGCCACAGGGGTGCTTTCTGATTCACCAAGTAAAACTGAACAGTAAGATGAATACATTATTTAAGATAACATTGTATATCCATACCAAGTGGAACTCCCTGTCCTCTCCCTCCCTCTCGTGTTTGGGTCCCGCTCTGCCCCTTGGATCTGCAGCCTGCTTGGTACAGCATACAGTGTCCTTGCAGAGGAGACCAGTGGACTTCACCAAAGAGGATTGAGTTCTGCTTCATAGAGGGAGCAAGCCACTGGGCTGGCAATGCTTGGCAGCATCCCAGATAAACAGTTACTAAACACAGCCCTAATAACCAACAACTGGCACCAAACATGAAAAAGCTAGAAAAAAAAATCGACATGGAATTGTTTGAATTTCTGTTGTTGGTGGTTTTATGTGGGGTGCTGCTGAAGCATTATGGCTTTCTCATTCATCTGTCTGCACTGATTAATACATTTTGTGTTGGAATGGTTTTCAAAAGCACTTTCAGATGCTTCACCTCGGAAAGAGGGACTGTTATAAAAGAAATTGAGATATCTAACTGGGCAGAGATTAACAACATAGAGTAGGAAAACACAGTGTTGCTGTTCTACTGTTTTACAACAAATGTCTTTCTAAATAGAATTATGATTGTTGCGTGCATACAATTTTAAAGCATACAGTGGCAAACATTTAGACTGCCCAGACAGCAACCTCAATTCTTAAAGCACTGAACCAGAAATATAACAACCCTGTGATAACCAATTAAATGAATTCATTCTCTTATAATGAGCATGACTATATACAGTAATGGACATGTGCAAGAATACTAATCTGCTGTTTTACCTGCCGTTATCTTCCCTATACTGCAGTTTTGAATGCAGCTGACCTTTATAGTCCTGTAGCGGGTGAGAAGTGTTGAAAGAGTTAATGACTGGCAATCCCATTACAGCCCGATTCAGGTGTGATTCAGGTGGCGTGAATGCATTTTGAAGGCTAAATGAAGTGACCTCCTATAAGCGTCGGTGTGTTCTCCAGAGCTCTAAGCTAATACTGTATAAACATCAGCACACTGGTGAGAGGAATGTGTTCCCATAGCCTTCTCAGTGCCACCTCAGCAAACCTCCGCTTGTTAATAATAAAACCCCTCTGCTGTTTATTGCAAATGTAGACAGTAAATAAAGTGTAATGTAGCTGGCCCTTCCCATGTTCACATATCTGTGTGTGCAGTGTCAAGGTGTGTTGGGCAATAGGGCAGGGAGTAATCCACTAAGGGAATGAGAGACAATGTGATGCAGTATTGTGGTTGAAGCTGAAGCACTGGGAGGCAGTGTGAGTAAATGTCAGACATCAGGAGCTTGGAGGTACTGTGACTTAGTGGTTAAAGCTGAGGGACCAGGTGGCAGCAGTGTGGCCCAGTGAAGACCACTTATTTGTTTTCGCATTTCATTCCTTACGCAGCAAAAATAATAATAGGCAGCAAACTGTAACTAGGGAGAAAAACACAACTTAAAAAATTCATAAATCTAATGCAGCAGAAGCAACCAACCGTCAATTTAGTCTTCAGTTAGACTGGGTGTTTGAACAGGCTCCGAGCCCCCCTGTAATCACTGAGACACACACAGCCAGTGCTTTCTGCACACTTTACACATTCTTCCAGTCTGGGCGTCTCTGACTGTGTGTCACGCAAACTGCTGTTGACCTTCAAAGCTTCTACATTGTGTGGAGGTGTCAGGGGAACCAGGTCTCATTGTCCTAAGAGGGGACACTCTTCTGGGGAGTTTTTCATCACATAGGATCTCAGCATTGAAAATAATATTAAATCACTTTTAAATAGCTTTACAACATTGTACAACCTTGTATTTGCTTTTGTTGTTTATTTGGTGATTATTTAGTTGTTGGATTAGTACTAGTTGTTGTAATATTAGTTGTAGGCATATGTTTATTAGTACTGGCAGTACTTTATCATTCATTATCATTAAACTGTATATATATATTTTTTTGAGTCACTTATCTGTGTCATGCTTTCTTCACCTTGCATCTTAGTCATCTGCACTCTACACCGGTCCCTTAAAAACGGTGATTAATGTGCACCAGTGTTAATCTGTACAAAACCTGTGTGAAAAAGGTAGGTGCAGGAGGTTTTGCAGATTGATGGGAATGAACAACTTTTCTGCTAACATTTTAAATAGTGCTGTGACAAATGTGTTTTAAATATATGTGTGCTATTTATTTTTTTTAAGCTAATTTCTGCATTAGTATCCTTTGCTTCTTTTTTGAACACAGTCACTTTTATAAATTCTGCTATTTGAACACATTTTTCATTTTTGCCCCGGAATACATTTCAAGCAACATTTCTACCCACCTCTTCTTCAGTCCACCTTCAGAGACCCTCAGAATAACACATCACTACCTTGTCTTAGCTGAGAGCCAGCACATCTGTTCAGGTGCAGCGCTGAAGGGGTTACTGACAGACATCTCTCTCAATATCAGTTAATCATTGAAGGGATTGTGTGTTGAGAAGCAGTGTGAGAGTGCTTGTGTGTAGAACAGGCAGTCTGGAAACATGACTACTGCCTTCAGCTCCAGTCCAGCTGCTTGGGGAATCCAATCCATATGTGTGAAAGTTCAGCTGTTCAACAAGAAAAGAAATTGCTGTACAAAGTGGTTGTTTCAGTGTTTTTGTTTAAATTCCTCTCATACTGGACTGGTCCTGCTTTTTTCTTCCTGAGGTGCAGCGAGCCAGAGGGAGGGAGATAGAGTGAGAGAGAGCCTGCTGGAAGGTTTGTCCTGTATGCTGTGGTTTTTTTAAGCATGTTATTCAATGCGTTGCATGTGCATGCCTGTGATATATATGCAATGGTGACTCTAGGTTATCACCATACAGGAGTGACAGGGGATAAACTCTTTTGCTATGCTTGGCAAGGTATTGTTTTTTTTTAAGCTTTCTGTCTGACTCTGGACTTGGAGGGAAACTCTGATTGTAGTCTGAGCGTGAAGCAGTTTGCTGTGTGGTCCTGGGTTCAGCGCATGACACAATGAGGCAAAAACACAAAAGCCATGAAAAGAAAAGACAGGAGAAGTAAACTAGTGTTCTAGCAAAAAAAAAACAACCTAGCAACTGCTTAAACATTTGCAAAACGCACAGAGACAGGACATCAACAGTAACCAGACCCATTGAGAACAGGACGTGGTTTACAGAAGCTGTGAAGCTTAAAGGGAAGGAGGGGATGATTGTGGTGGCAGTCCGCTAGCATGTAGTTCCCTGGATTAAAGAGAATCTTTTGAAAAGAGCCTGTGTAAAGGTATTTTTCATTTGATTTTGCTATTGGGAAACAGCCACACCCTACCCGTGGAACTGTTCTACGTCTGCTAAGAAATAAATAAATAAACAGCTTGCTCATTGTCTGCAATCACTGTTTGGGTTATTGTATTTAATTGGATATTGTGGGTTACTGTGCTCTCATCTCGTCTCAGTTTCAGGTGGCATTAAACTAAAAAATATATTCTAATTGGTAACATACCCTCTCTCCAGTTGAACTGCTTCTTCAAATCTGAATTGTTTCATTATATAAATGGTTTAGTGAAGTAGTACTCCACTAGGCGAAAGGTTTGCACTGATTGAGAGGGTCAGTGCTAAAGTACAGAAACCAGCCGAAAACATAAATGAAGGTTCTAGTGTAGCAGTTAGGTTGTATTACTCATTCATTAGCACTTGATTTATTTATTTATTTATTTTTTTGAAGGGATTAAAACATTTCTTCTGGATATTGGTATTGTGCATTCACAAATGCATCTGTTTAAAAAATGTAGTTAAAATTGCGCAATCAGTGAATCCAGTTAATTACATAAATGTGTTTAAAAGTGCATCTTTGCTGCTCCACTGGTCTTGAATGGTTGATTGTGAGGGGTGCTGGAAGGTGGGTGCAGCTTCCCTTTTGACAGCCCATCCCTCCCTGCAGGACTACTGAGAGGTGATGTTAAACAAATAAGAGGAGCGAGGCAGAACGCAGAGAGACCCTGAACTTGAACTGTAGAACCACTGTGCCTGTACAGTGACAAGCAAGAGTACTGTACCTGCCTTAAACGGAGACTGCAGCCTTGCTGCAATAAAGTGCAGTATTATGCCTTATTTTGGACTTTATTGGGCAGCACAAATGTATAAATACAGGTATCAGGATACTTGTCAGTCTACTGACAATGGACTGCAAAATATCCAAAATAAAAGGTGATTTATTTATTTATTTTTTTACATATTTTAAAGAAATAATAATAATAAAAAAACATGATTGAAGATTATATGAAGAAATGTACAAATTGCTACTTTTATGAAAATGACTTCTTTGGCTGTTCTACGTAATTGTAATTAGTGTGATTTACACCGCAGGTGTTTGAACTCAGATCCTCAGCCAGACAGCATGGTACCTGGCTGCATACAAGGGTGTGTAATGTGTGCTGTAGGGTGTGGCTGCGGATGTGGAATATTTCTCACTAGTGTATGATAGCACGGGCAAAACTTACAATGCAGACCTCGCTGGCTTAAGCCCATTTTTTGTGAAATGCAATTAGTTTTATTTTTTTAATCTTTTAATGGAGACGTGCATTTCGTAATAACTCTTCTGGTTGTACGGACCAATGCATGTTTGCAGTTTGGAATGCCTCTACAGTTAACGAGTGCAGCTGTCTTTACATGGAGTGCTATGTGTGTGTTACTATTCCATTGGAAAGAATACAGACAGGAGCAATATGCAACAGTGTGTGTAACTGTATCCACAGCGTCCAGTGTTTCCTGGGGGAGAGGGGGCAGCAGAGTTGATGAAAGTTACAGGTGTTGTTTAAGACGCTGTTACCTTTTTATCTTTTTTTTTCAATCCTGTTTAGTTTTGTTTCTGGCATTGAGCCTAAAAGCATAAATCAGCACCTGATCTGCTCGTTTGATTGCTTCACTTATAAAATTTCCAAAATTTCTCGTGACTTGTTTGTTAGGAATGTATTGCTCTCATAAATGGGCACATCGAATGAGCTTTGCAGCTGGGAAGGGGAGCTGGTAAAGCTGCTGCTGTCCAGTTTGCACATTTCACATGAGAAATAAGATTAAAGAGCAGTTTAGTCAACATGGTGTTGTCTTGGAGAATCTGTCCAAGTCACTGAATTCCTTTGATAGGGAGTCAGTCAGGACATGTAGTGGCTCATAATACAGGAGCTTCTGTATTCGCTTGCAGCAACTGGAACGGAGGAACAAGGTGTCTAGAATAAGAGAACCTTGACGGCCAGGTACAGAACTGGTGACTAGGTTGCTATGTACTTGCACAGTACCTACCCAAATATCTAATTTTAGAAGGCTAACCACAATAAGATTTTATCATTACTGATTACACATTCACATCATCTAAGGTCATCCAAGATTAATGCTAATCGGGGTCTGTGAACCCAGCTGATTTAAGTATGTATACATTTGCTGTGTATTTCTAAAGGATCCGTGGGCCAGGTTAATGTTTGGGGAAAGGGGGCGTGTCTGTGTGCGGAACACTCTAATTTTGTGGATTCTATGCTGGAGATTCCGGAACGTGACAAGGTTTCTGTTTTCCAGCAAGCCCCACCTGCTCTGGCACTATTGCTGATCCACCCCATCTACTTTCTGGTGGATTAGTCTCAGCTGTCCATGACAGGTTGTTCTGAATACCTGTTAGCTCAGCTTTCTGCACAACAGTGTTTTTTTTGTTTGTTTTTTAAATGCGTTGTGACTAACAATAGATTAGTATCTGTAGATGCGTTTCTATGTGTAATATATATAATTAAAGTATTGTTATTATTGTTGTTTAAACCTTGTTATACCTGTTATACAAATCCAATTATAACATTGAGGCACTGCCTTGGTATGAAGAATAGTGACGGCGTATTTGTCACCTTCCTTCATTTGAAATGAATAATACTAATATGACCTCAGTCAATTTGAATTGTAGATGAGCTTTAATCTAGATGCTTGCACCCATTACTGTATATTGTTATTATTATTTGTTTATTTTGCAGACGCCCTTATCCAAGGCGACTTACAGAGACTAGGGTGTGTGAACTATGCATCAGCTGCAGAGTCACTTACAACTATGTCTCACCCGAAAGACGGAGCACAAGGAGGTTAAGTGACTTGCTCAGGGTCACACAATGAGTCAGTGGCTGAGGTGGGATTTGAACCGGGGGCCTCCTGGTTACAAGCCCTTTTCTTTAACCACTGGACCACACAGCCTCCTTATAGCTGGTATCTACCACAGTAGTCATGTAGAGCATACTGTACATTACATACACTAGAGAACATCCCAGCGCCTTCGCGTCGCCTACATCTTTTGCAGTCTGTCATTAACCTTAGTGGCGTGTGTTCAGAATGTCAACACACTTTCGGAATGCTCTTAATGAAAGATATCGGAACAGTTTTAGGAATGCTGAGGGATTACATGTTTTAGGTGAGTTTTAAGGGGGCAGGGGCGGATTTGAAACCATTACTTAACTTGGACATACCATTCCATTCTGTTTTGAAAAAGAGACATAGCCAAGATCACATTATTGCTGCGTGACATCATACACATCCACAGTTGATATCCTGTAGTCCATTAATAGCCAGGCTATTATAATCTCCCAACAGTATCGGAACCATGAATATTTCTCAATTATCTAGTTTCCAATATACTATCCTTAAGTAACATCAAGGTACCAAGAAGGGTCCTTTTAAACCAACAAAGTTCTTGGTCAAGGAGTGAAGTATCCTTTATAAAAGCTGACTATGGTGAAAGCACAGCAAAAGCATGGTAAAGAATAGTGAGGCATATTAGTAAGCATGGCAAACCAGGGTAAACTATGGCAACTGCACAGTATACCAAATTCTTAAACCTTGAGCAATGCTTTACTGTGATACTAGTCTTTAGGTGCTTCTAAGTCTCAACACACTGGTAAGGTAGTCTGGTAATTTACCCATAATGGCAAGTAAGAACCGTTTCAGGGGTGATTTTAATTTGTGTAAAAACACAAAGGGTGGTATATAGATGTGGCATTCAGTAATCCCTGTTATATAGATCTGCTATTGTTTCAGATCAGTAAATAGACCCTGTGAACTTTAAGATTACTGTCCCAGTACAGAATTACACCCAACTTATCTCTTTGCGATGTGTATGCCGGTAGACTGCCTCTGTATCGAGGTACTGTGTGAGATATAGAGCTGATTGTCACAATGGAATTCAGCACTGCCGTTGCTCTGCAACACGTTCCTCTATGACGTTGTCAAAGGAGCCATACATCATGGTATTCAGAGCACAATCGGTATGCAGAAAATGAATTGTAACAACAAAAAAGTAAAACTGCAAAAATGCATGAAGTTGAATGAAATACTGCTTTTTTGACTGGGGCTGTGTTGGTATTTAAATAAACAACTTGTTCTATACTGTCCTGGCCTTACAGCATCCCGTTTGAATCTAAAATAAACTCCTAGTGATTCGTTGCCATGTATTTGCCGTACAGGATTTGGTCTGAAATAATCCAGTTCCTGTAAAGTATAGATCTGGAATCAGACATCTGTTGTTTTTAAATTGCACATGTTCTGATATTGTATATGTGAGAATGCAACTGAGTGACTTTTTAAAAATGATCGTGTTGTCTGTGTCTGAGCTCACCTTGAATAGCTCAAATGTTTGGACAGCGAGGTTGGCCGGGGACTGAGGAGCCACAGCTGATTCCATGACTAACCCTGTGCACTGCTTGAAAGTAAAGCACAGTGTGCCGCTACATGAAAGGAACAGATTTGATCTCGGATCCAATCTTAACTGGCAGTCTGCCCTCCTTTCAACTTGCAATCAAGCGTCCATCCTTTTTTTTATTTTTTTTAAAGTGAATTTATGCACTGCTGTGGGAGTTTGCTCTGGGCAGTCATACCATCCACGCAGCATCAGAATGACCTCCGGTGGCTCATTGAGAAGTCTTGGTCTTAGCCTGGGATTTAGAGAGCGTGTTTGAGGGAGTCAAGTTGCAGGTACTCTCTAGCTTGGGAAGGCTTTGCATGACACAAACAACAGGGTTGTCTGTCTAGGAGATCCTGACAGCTTTACAAAAACACACAGTGCCTGGATAATTGGGGTGCACTGAAATTCTTCATATTGGGAATTGTTAGAGGTGGAGCCACACAAAGGGGCAGGTACAGAGCCACTTGGAAAGAACAGCGGCAGTAATATTCTCTCACTAATAGGTGCATGTTGATATGTTATGTTTTCTCTATCTTTAACTGTACAGTATGAGCTCTTTGATTGGTCAAGAGGATCGGCCAAACAGAATGCAAGAACACAGGCTTACACCACGAGAGGCCAGGTTAATACTTGGTGCTGAGACCACCGTCCCCTGACAGCCTAACAGTGACACTGATAGAGTAGCACAGTGCTGTCTTTCACAGCCCACCTGGCTGATAGATGCTGAAGTGAGGTTCCAGCTTGAGCGTGGCAGTCTGCAGGTTGTTGTGATTGCGCCAGGGTTCGATGTGTTTGGGTGGATGTCTCTGGGCTGGCTGGTGTGGGTTACAGCAAGCTTTCAGTTTGAGGTGACTGTAGGACAGCGAAGCCTCTCCTTCTGGAGGGAAGCCAGCTGAAGAGTAGCAGAAAGAAGAGCAGGGAGCTTTTAGAGCAGAGATATATTTAAGAAAAAACCTCCAGGGTCTCGTTGGCGACAAACTTGCTTCGTTGCACTCTTGATTTGAAATCTTTTTCATTCTTCATGGCTTGAGAATCTGATTTCTTTTATAAACTACGTTTTAAAATATGTTTTTCCACCACTGATAAAATAAAATGAAAAAAGTGTCCTCCATAAAACCTGACGTAGGGATTCATTCAAAAAAGAATAAAAAAAAGCTTCCTACCCCGTATGAAGGTACCAACCCCTCCCTGACAAGCTCAGAGATGGGAGATGGTATGTCTGGTGCTATTTTTCGCCACCACCGTCAATTTCTCAGAGAGGGTGGGGTGAGATAGCAACACTCCTGAATAGGTAGTTACATAACCTAGTGAGCTCACAGAAGGGAATCGAGGAAAGTGCGTGCATCTTTGAGCCCACCTTCCTGCTAAGTGCGGAGCCCTAGGAACGCGTCAGCAATGCTATTTCTGCTTATTTCTTAATATTCTATTCATCCTGCACAAGAGGTTCAGATCAGTGTAGTTGTCTAAATAAATGATCAGCATTACTGTATCGGAATGCCGCAGTGTCACTGTGTGTTGAGAACACACTGGGATTCAGTGTGAAAACCCATTGCAACGTCATGATGCTCTAACAGGATAATAATTCAGATGATTCAGAGCAAAACACTGTGGAATCGCTGGTCATTTGTAAAACCATTTCTAAACGGGTAATACATACACAAATATTAAGAAAATGTTGCTGATATCCTGTTAACAAATGTCTCTCTCTCTCTGTCTGTCTCTCTCTGTCCCTCCTGTGCTGAGTAAATGCAATCCAGCAAGGAGCTGCAGGAATCCTAATTTAACACAGAGGTGCTTGAGCATGACTGGGAGATTTATAGATTGATACATAACAGCTGAGGCCTGTGAATTCATTCCTGGGGAAGCTTGGAAAATAAACATTTTGTTTCCTTACCAGAGGCACACCTACCTGAGACTATTATACAATCCACCCCTCCCTGTCAATGGCTTTCAAGAAACAAAGAGAAACACACAACCCAAAACCTGCGTGTATTGCTGGGGCACAAAGAGCACAGCGTGGGAGAGGGAGAGGAGACTGCGTTGTCTCGACGAGAGCCTTATACATAGCAATTTGTGGACATTGTGGACAAGAATTGGACAGCAGGAGTGTAGCATTGAGTTGTCAAATACAGAGAATTCAGTACTGTGGATCCGAGAGCCAGCCATTTCAATACAGTAATACAGCTTAGTATTGGGAATCTTTTTGAGACTGAAGTAAAAAAACTAGTGCAGTTTATTTATTTTTTTCTGTTGTATGGCCCCCGACTGACTTGAAAGAAGTCATATGATCCTGCCAGAATAACAGTGATCTCTTCATTTCCGAGATGTAGTTGAGTTTGTGGTTCCTGCCCACAGACGATGGGAAATGAACCTCTTGTGGCCAAGCCGGGGCTGGAATGCTTTGTTGAGAAGTTTTGCTAAAAATACATCCAGTTAGGAATATAAGAAAAGCCTCAACATGTCGTAGGAAGGCTGAGGTAATGAGGCACAGAAGGGAGACGGTCTCTTCAAAAACAACAGGCTAAGGATGAACTTTTGCAATCCTAAGTAGAGGAGGAGAAGGGGGAAGGTGAAGAGGAGTTATCTGTGTGCCACCATGAGGCAATGGGGGGTTTGTGATAAATGGCATTCAAAATCGCCAAACAAGTTCTGCAGGGCCAGGCACTGAGAGTCTGTGAGGGAGAGGAGTCCTCTGTCATTCTCTGATTATGTTCAGATCACTGCTTATTATTATTTATTTCTTAGCAGACACCCTTATCCAGGGTGACTTACAATTGTTACAAGATATCACATTATTTTTACATACAATTCCATTATTTTTACATACAATTACCCATTTATACAGTTGGGTTTTTACTGGAGCAATCTAGGTAAAGTACCTTGCTCAAGGGTACAGCAGCAATGTCCCCCACCTGGGATTGAACCAACGACCCTTCGGTCAAGAGTCCAGAGCCCTAACCACTACGCCACACTACTTACTAGGATCTATTCAATAATGTCCTGTTTCAACCACGGGGGATGATTTTAAAGATGCCTAAAAGCTGAATTTCTGAAGTGGCAGCGAGGGTGTGTCATTTCTGTAATTTCACTACAGAAATTCCGCTTCAGGTGTCTTTTCAGAAGCAGACCCTGTAGACAATTCACATAGACTGAGAGCATGCATAATATGATATGAAACTACAGGTACTTAGTTAGTATAAAGGATCACTTTTAGAAGTGCTAAGATAGATTCACTACCCTCCAGTAAGACTTTGTATACACTGTTCCTATTTTACTTTCTGGAGGTCAGGGTGATGTAAGGATGATATCTTCTCAGTTCTAAACTCCCTCACGTCTGCTCTGTGAGCCTGGCAGACTTCCGATGGTTTGTATGGTAGGGAGGTTAGAAGGGTGTTCGATCTGCAGCTTTGAGGCAAAGACAGGCTTGTGGTTGTGTATGCATTGGTCGAAATGAAAACATGATTAAGTGCAGTGGTCCCACTGTAACTCATGTGTGTGTTTGTTTTGGTATCAGTGACAGATTAATAAAGTACAGAAATGCCTTTTGAAGGACTGTATGTAAAATGTTGCAATGGTCGAGTAAGACAAGTCTCTTGTCAACAAAGACAAATAAACTCGACCAACAGCAATTCCCAAGAAAATTGGGCCTAGGAGTGCCCTGTACTTGTCTAACATATATTATTTAGGAGTAACAATCAAGCCACATCAATTTTAAGCAGTGTGTGCTGGCGACCTCCCTTTTTGATCTGTATTCCTCCCCTGAAATCACTGACAACATCCAGCACTGAGAGCCAGGGCTTAATTCTAGTGCTCCAGTCTCTGCGCGTGTTACAAGTAGCTCTCCCATTATAGTCTGTGAGGGAGAGAGATGGAGGGAGGGAGGATGGAAGTACAGCACTTGACTGATTTGTGTCCTCCACCTTTAACCCCACCCCCTCATCCCTTTTTAAGTCCCAAGGGAGGCCGAGCTGCAAATCCTCACACACCGCAGTCTGCCTGCCTGCCTGCCTGCCTGTAGCTTACTGTAGCTTTACTCCAGACAGGGGGCTCAAGCTGCAGGCCTGCAATGTGTGTCTCCCTTCTTCACTGGTCCCTACGGGGAAAAAAAAAATCAGGAAAAAGACAGAGAAACCAAGAGACCCAGTAACCGATTCAGCTGAGCCCTGCAGTTCTGGAGAGAGAGAGAGAGAGAGAGAGAGAGAGAGTGAGAGAGAGAGAGAGAGTGAAGCGGGAGAGGGCGCGAGAGAGAGAGACAGGAGAGAAGAGAGAAAGGGAGACTGGCTGGAGCACACAAACTCAAAGGAGATAAAGAAAGAAAAGCAGTAACAATTCAGATAAACAGGTCCCATCCTCAGTTCCACCTAAACCTCCTCTCCTTCAATCTGTTTGTTTGTCTGTCCTGTTTCTTTTTTTTATTATTATTTATTTATTTTTTGGTTTGTTTGTTTAAAAGAAAAAGATGCTGAAGTTTCGTGCCGACCGGAGAGTGAGGTAGGTAGGTAGGTTTATAGGTAGGTCAGTCACTGCCTCTGCTGTTGCTGGGTGAAGGACAGCAATAGGGAGACGTTTATCATTAAGAGCTGGTTAGCAGCTGCGGTGTGAACTGAATAATGGAGCTGCAGGTCAGTGATTACTGCAATGCAGTGCTGGTAGGAGCTAGCAGCTTGTGTGTTTGATGGAGGTGTGCGTACAGTATGTGTGTGCTTGGAGAGTCCATGCTAATGGAATTGTTAATCTATCCTGAGAGTATGAATGTGTTTGTGTCTGTAGCAAAGAAGCAGGCTGCCATGTGGTGCAATTATGTTATACAGTAGGTTGTGGGTGTACGTGTGTTTGTAAGCAAGCTGCAGGCACATGCTGTGTGTGTGCAGGGCAGCAAGCATGCTGTCACAATTTTCATTTGGAAACAAGTTAGATGGCACATTTTTGTTGGTGTGTAATCGCATAGTGGTTTTCTGCATGCACGTGTTTGTGAGAGTGAGCAGACAAGCGCGTATCTGTTTGCGAATGAGTGAGATCGACACATGATCGCCACCCTTTTCTTTTTATAGTGTGCATGTTAATAAGTGGGTCAATAAATAACCCCTGGGCAAAAACCCTGACTAGATTAATACAATTAGAGCAGCAGTGTTTTTTAAATATCATCGAAACACCATGTGATAGTTATGGAAATCTCTTTAGTGTCCTACCTACATGTACAATTGCAGATGGGGCCTTTTTTTTGAAGAACGTTTACATCATTTCACTCCTTTTCTGTTCTGTTCAATAGACCCCAAAAATTTCTGCTCATAGCACAGGGTGTTGTCAATTTCTGGAGGTAGGTGTTGGGGACATGGCTGCCCTGGGGCGTCTAGGGTACTGTACCTGATTCAGCAGGTATTTTGAAAACCCCACCCTCTCACCTGCCTCCCACTCGTAAATCTGTCCTGTTATGCAAATGTTTATCACCTTCTCATGCGAGCGAGTTATTGCTTCTAAAAGCCATCGCCCGGGGCCAGTGGTAACACTGAGCTCCAGATCGGGCAGACTTTGACAGAGGGCTGATAGTAAGCGCTTCATTGGCCTGCACTGTAGAAAGCATGGGGGATTCTGGGAGGCAGGCTGTATGCTACATGTGCACACGTTTTGGTGTTGTTTTGTTTGCTCTTGACGTGAGTAATTCAATTTTCTTTCATGGATCCCCCCTCCCCCCCCTTGTGCAATTCACGATCGCAGATATTGACTTACTGCAAAACAAGCAGTGTGAATGTCTGTCAATGGCCTGTTTGGAGCAGCTTGAGGGAGCAGGTGGTGAATTACAATATCATGTACTGATTGCTGTATTTCCTTGCAGCCACAATGACCGAAGTGGCACGTTTAGGCACCCAGTGAGCCACCTCAACGCAGAGGAGACACACACACTGCAGCAGCAACTACCGTGAGTTTACAAGACAAAAAAAAAAAAACAGCAACTAAAATCACACACTGGTCCTGATAATTAATTAATTAATTACATTGAAGCAGTTTAGCTCCAAAGTATTCTCCAGGAAAAAAAAATGATCTTGTTCATTCAAAGAAGCCTGTTAACCGGTTTCTTAACACAATACAAATGTATTTTTATATGGTGCTGTGGCGGAGTGTCCCGCCCCTATTTATTATTATTTGTATTTTTGTTTGCGGCGCGGGTAAAAGCGCCGCGTCTTTTATTGTTATATTTAAAAACCTCGTGAGGATGCATGGCTGATCAGCTACTGATTATTTAAATAGCTGACAGTCATGCATCCTTACCAAACGCGTGCAGACTCTGGCCGGGGGATAATAAGATAATTACCAACTAGTTAATCCCTCGGCCAGAGTATATAAACCTGCAGCCCTCTGCATTTGGTGGGTGGAGTGTTCGAGAGTGGAGAACGGGAGAGAGAGAGGAAGAAAACAATTGCTAAAACGTGCTGGAGTATCCAGCACGAAACTTACTTGTTTGTTTATTCGTTCGGCCCTCGTGCCCTTTTGTTTGGTGTTTTGTTAAATCTTTTGTTTTTGTTTTGTTTATTAAATACGCTGAGTGCACCAGCACTCAGCTTCAACCGCCCATCCACTGTTTTGGTTTGAGTTACTTCCTGGTCCGTGACGTCATCCACATCACCACTGCGAGCCAGACTGCCACATATGGTGTCCTGCGTGGGACAAACAACGCCTCCAACAGCCGGACCAGGAACAGCAAAGGAAGTTTTTTTCGTGTTCGTTTTTTCAAATAGTGTTTTTTGTGTTTGAAAAAAAAAAAAAAAAAAAAAAAAAAAATGGATGAAGTGGACGCCTATATGGAGAGGTGGCATGCGCATCAGAGGGAGTTGAAGGAAGGAGGGGCTACATGGTGCCTCGCCTGCCTGGAGTATGGGCACCTCCCTGAGGTGTGCCCATATGAAGACCCCCTCTTTGTGCAGGCCTTTGATCGAGGTGAGGTGGAGACTGCGGAGGAGTGGATCCACCTGAAGGCCATACCATCGCCGCAGGTGGATCAGGAAACCTGCCTCACCTGCCTCAAAGGGGAGGAGTGGTGCTTTGCCGTCGGCAAGGTCGGGCACAAAGCACCCGACCAACCCCCTCCATGGCAGGAGGTGGAACTGCTGGTCCCGAAGAAGGGAAGGAGGGGCGGTGCTAAGAAGGCAAAGAAGCCCGCACGTCCTGCGCCTGAGTGGGAGGAGCCCGAACGTCCTGCGCCTGAGTGGGAGGAGCCCGAACGTCCTGCGCCTGAGTGGGAGGAGCCCGAACGTCCTGCGCCTGAGTGGGAGGAGCCCGAACGTCCTAAGCCCAAGAGGGGGGAGTCGGTGCATCCACAGCCCAAAAGGGAGGAGTCGGTGCGTCCACAGCCCAAAAGGGAGGAGTCGGTGTGTCCACGGCCCGAAGAGAGGGAAGTCGGGGCTTCCACAGCCCTAGGACCCAAGCTGCAGTCCCAAGAGCCAGAAGGGGAGGAGTTACAGGCTCAACCCCCTGAATTTTTCTGGGGGGGAGAAGGGCAGGATGCTGGTGTTCCCCAGCAGCCTCTATTTATGCTGCTGAAGGGAGCACGGCACACACCAGCCCAGCCGCCACAGCAGAGGGAGCCAGCACCGCCACAGCCTCCCTCTGAGTGGCCAGCATCCGCCCCATCGCCTCTGCCTCCACCACCACCAGGAGCAGAGCAGCAGGAGCTGCCTCTGTCTCCACCACCACCAGGAGCAGAGCAGCAGGAGCTGCTTCTGTCTCCACCATCACCCGGAGCAGAGCAGCAAGAGCTGCCTCTGCCTCCGCCACCTCCACCAGCAGAGGGTGAATGCCTGCTGGTTCCGCCTCCACCGTCGTGGGAGGACTGCTTGCCCCTCCCACCTCCACCAGCAGAGGGTGAATGCCTGCTGGTTCTGCCTCAACCGCCGTGGGAGGACTGCTTGCCCCTCCCACCTCCACCAGCAGAGGGTGAATGCCTGCTGGTTCCGCCTCCACCGTCGTGGGAGGACTGCTTGCCCCTCCCACCTCCACCAGCAGAGGATGAATGCCTGCTGGTTCTGCCTCAACCGTCGTGGGAGGACTGCTTGCCACTCCCAGCTCCACCAGCAGAGGGTGAATACCTGCTGGTTCCGTCTCAGCCGCTGTGGGAGGACTGCTTTCCCCTCCCACCTCCACCAGCAGAGGGTGAATACCTGCTGGTTCCACATCCACCGTCATGGGAAGGACTGCTCCTGCCCTGCCTCGCACCACCCAGGGATGCCTGCTTCGCATCGCCTGGGGCTGCCTGTTGCTCCGCATCACCTGGAGAGCCACCAGCTACAGAGAACGAGGGAGAAGTGGAGCTCCCGCTGCCGCCTCCATGGCCAGGGGCTCCCCTCCCGAGTTCACCTCCCGAGGGTCCGCTGCCGCTGCAGTCGCCTGGGGTCGCCAGGGATCCTGCTTCGCCTGGGGTCACTACACTGTGGTCAGAGCCCCACGGAGGGGAGCTGCCGGCCATGAAGAAAGGGGGGGAGGTCAGGAGACCAGCTCCCCCAGCCGCACTTTCGCGGCCGGAGATCATGTGGTCAGAGCCCCACGGAGGGGAACTGCTGGCCGTGAAGAGGAGGGGGGAGGTCAGGAGACCAGCTCCCCCAGCCGCACTTTCGCGGCAGGAGTTTGGGTGGTCAGAGCCCCACGGAGGGGAACTGCTGGCCATGAAGAGGAAGGGGAAGGTCAGGAGACCAGCTCCCCCAGCCGCACTTTCGCGGCCGGAGATCATGTGGTCAGAGCCCCACGGAGGGGAACTGCTGGCCGTGAAGAGGAGGGGGGAGGTCAGGAGACCAGCTCCCCCAGCCGCACTTTCGCGGCAGGAAATACTGTGGCTGGAGCCCCATGAAGGGCAGCTGCCAGCCATGAAGAAGGGGGGGGAGGTCAGGAGACCAGCTTCCCCCGCAGCAATTTCGCTGCAGGAGAAAGGGTGGCCGGCCATGAAGAAGGGGGGGCAGGTCTGGAGACCACCCCCAAAAATTTTTTGGCCAGAGGAGCCGGCCGGTGCGCGGGCCATTGGAACGCTACGGCTGTTTGGGTGGGAGGAGGACATCCCACCGTGGCCGCCACCTTTGGTCCGCTGCTGCCCCTGTTCCTGCGCCGGGACTGCTAACCGGGACTTTGGGGACTAAGGGGGGAGGTGGCCGAAAAGGCCATGTGTGCTGCGCACAAGGGGGGGCATGTGTGGCGGAGTGTCCCGCCCCTATTTATTATTATTTGTATTTTTGTTTGCGGCGCGGGTAAAAGCGCCGCGTCTTTTATTGTTATATTTAAAAACCTCGTGAGGATGCATGGCTGATCAGCTACTGATTATTTAAATAGCTGACAGTCATGCATCCTTACCAAACGCGTGCAGACTCTGGCCGGGGGATAATAAGATAATTACCAACTAGTTAATCCCTCGGCCAGAGTATATAAACCTGCAGCCCTCTGCATTTGGTGGGTGGAGTGTTCGAGAGTGGAGAACGGGAGAGAGAGAGGAAGAAAACAATTGCTAAAACGTGCTGGAGTATCCAGCACGAAACTTACTTGTTTGTTTATTCGTTCGGCCCTCGTGCCCTTTTGTTTGGTGTTTTGTTAAATCTTTTGTTTTTGTTTTGTTTATTAAATACGCTGAGTGCACCAGCACTCAGCTTCAACCGCCCATCCACTGTTTTGGTTTGAGTTACTTCCTGGTCCGTGACGTCATCCACATCACCACTGCGAGCCAGACTGCCACAGGTGCTCTTCACGCCATGGCATCCCAGAGTACTGAACAAAGTTAAAAACAAAACAAGAGCGCTCACATGTACAATACACTACAGCTACAACCCATTATATAAAAACACATTAAAAAAAGGATGTTTTCAATTCAGACTTAAAAGAATCCAATGTTTCAACTTGCTTAGTGTCAACCGGAATAGAGCTCAAACGAGGAGCACAACAGCAGAAAACTCTTAAATATATATATATATATATATATATATATCATTGCATTAGAAATGTTTGCATGTCCTAAAAATACCTGAATAGGCTCCTTTATGAGTGTTTGATGCCTGACTCTAATCCTGTTAAGAATGGATCCCCTTGCAATCTCTTGTGTGACAGATCCAATTAACTTTATACATAATTATAGGAAGGTATGAAAGCCAGATTATTATAAGACATGCCTAATGAATAAAGCTGAGAAGACACTCTGCCAAATCCATGTGCATCCTGTTACTTAGTTATCCGAGCACACTGAAATGTACCCACCCTAACCCTAACCAGCAACCCCCCACCTCCACCCCCGCTAGGGGGTTCGTGTTGTTGCTCGTCAGCTCAAGTAATTTACATTCCTGGGCTCCACACCACAGGACGGGTTGGATGAGAGCGGATGTTTCAGTTGAACGTTTTGCCCGAGGGTGTTAATTGAAATAGTCCTCGTAAACTTGTTTTAAAAAGAAACGGACTCCAACCATTTAAAAATAAAGACAGCAATAAAATAAAACAACACTCCGATCTTTCTTATTCAGAATCATCGGTTTCTTTCTGTTGACATGATTTGGTATTTTTTACTGGGCAAGTAACTAGAAGCAAAGTAGAATTTTTAGGTCTTTGGCTTTTGAGGATTGCATATTCATTAAAGAGAGTGAAAAACGAACATTCTCTTAAAAAGCATGGTTACCGTCCTATAACCTATATCAAAAATGTCTTTATAAATATTCAAAATGGTGAATTAGTGAAAAGTCCATAAACAGTAAAGTATAGTACATGTACTGTCAACATGTCCTAATTGTGAATGAACCGAATATATTTGAGCCTATAGGCAGCTCTGGTGTGTATAGAAGTGCTGGTATGAAGTCACCTGTCCTACATGTGTGTCTCGCAGCTCAAACCCGGACATGAGCGGTAAGCGGCCAGTGAGCATCACCAGTGAGAGCGCATCCAATCACGGCATGGTATCGGACCTGGAGCCCAATGGCAGGGTGAGCAATCTCATCGTCTTTCTTACCTATTTGTTACACTACCTGGTCTCTAGTTTCCCCTACCTCCATAGTAAATGTATTACATTATCAGTGGAAAATAGCAGCCTTTGTCTTTTTTTTTGTTTTTTTAAGCTACTGCCTTCTGAATTAGTAAGAATGCATCACACTGACACTTCTGTGCACCTGGATTATGGTGGTTTTAAGTCTTTTGGGAATGTCTGTGAGAGTTTTAGGTGGGGAAAAATAGAAAGCATTGAAAACTGTAAAGGAAGTTAGTTCTCTCTTCCCCCCCCCCCCCCCCCCCCCCCAGACCTCGCGCTCCTCGAAGAAAGCCGTCACTTTTGGGAAGCGTTCCAACTCCATGCGTAGGAACCCCAAGGCAGAGGTCATGAAGCAGGGCTGGCTATACAAACAGGTACCTCAATAATCCTTTACTTCTGGTAACGCTTTACATTAAGTGTCTCTAATTGCTGTGTGTTTACATAGTACTTACTTAGTAAATGCACATGTACTTACACATAATTACAGTAGTATTATGCATAGTTACAATGTACTTAATCTGTACATTTTTTGGCATGATGTAACTTTAAACCTAAGCGTACCCCCTCCAGCCCTAACCACTAACTATTTTCTTATACAATTGAGTACTTATATATGTCGTGCAAAAAGGTTTATACATTAAGTACATTGTAACTATGCATAATAACATTGTAATAATGTGTAAGTACACATGTATTTACCAAGTAACTATTCTGTAAATACACTGTAATTAGAGACACTATAAAGTGCTACCGGCTTTATTGGATGCGTTGTGTTTTTTCTGAGAGTTGTGTTTTCCTAATGCCGATTTGGATTAGCTGTACTGCATACCCTTGATTTACGAAGTCTCCATCCCTGTCCCTTGTAGGCCAGCAATGGGGTGAAGCAGTGGAATAAGCGCTGGTTTGTCTTGACGGACCGCTGTCTCTTTTACTACAAAGGTACGCAATGTCATCCAGTAATTCGTTTTGAAATACAGGTGCTTATAGCTGATTAGGATTGGGCATATACAGGACAGAGGGTTTGTAGTAGCAGGGTTATAGGTATGTAAGAGAGAAAACCGTTAAGCCGTTGCCAGTTTTACAATGAGTTTAGTCACAGGCGTGCTTTATTCAGCATGGAATTACGACAGCAGGTGTGTCTAGTTTGTCCCACAGTGAAGCCCGGAATCTATGATCTAGGCATTAATGAAATGGCAGGCACTGGGGGTAGAGAATACTGTAGTTCAGTAAAGAAGGAAGCCGGCTGACTGCCTGGCTGCAGTGTGCTTGCCTGAAACTGCGGCAGGTTTGTGGTTGATTCCTCCTGCAGCCCACACACATGCCTGCCAGGCCAGGGGTGCTGATAACAGCTGTTTAACGAGGTGCTAATCAGTTGTGGCTTTGTGTTGCTGTTTTTTTGTTTTGGTAACTTTTTTTTTTTTTTTTTGGGTGGTGTTCCTGCGGGCAGCTGCGTCTTCCCTAACTCGCAGAGGTTTTCAAAAACACCCTTCAATTATGTTTTGTTTTATAATGCATTTTTCAAGATACAGATGTAGATAAAGATGTCTCTTTCTGAAAGGATGATGACAGGCTTTGGCACGTGAAAACAGTACTAGAACCTTTGATACAAATGAGAACACTAAAAAAGAGATATGAAATAATTAGAACAGAGTTTTATGTAACAGGAGAAAGCTTATTTTTCAGTCAAGACATGTTTACCCAGCAGGCTAGCTCAGTACAACGGTGCACAGCATACAACAAAAGAAAAATGTCCCTTAAGCCCCTTTCACACTGGCGATCCTACCCGGGTCTCAACCCAGGTTCTGGCTACCCGGCTCACAATCCTGCGTAGTGTGAAACCACGTTGTCAAGCGACCCACCTCAGGATGTGGGTCGACAAGCTTTAACTTGGGTCAGCCGATAAAATGCATGATGGGTGCTTGTAATCAAAAGTAACAAACAGCCACGCCTGCATGAACTTTTCACTTCCGCAAGGAACTTGAGTGCCACTTCTTTTTATTCACGGTTTGTTGATTGAGACACACCCTGATCCAGATTACTGCAGGGATGGCGTGGCGTGATTTAAAGAAACATTTGGGCCAACGATTCAATCTTGAGAAGCTTGTATGGAAGCGTCCGTAAAAAGCAATTAGCGAGAGGTTGGCTGAAGGATTTCACAGGACGCCAGTCCAGTGCAGAGACAGATTAAAAACAGATGAAAGTGTGGTCAAGTGAATGTTGCTGCTTCTGGGGCATTGCGTACTTGCTTCTGTCACTCAGGTCGACCCTGCTTCAGTCTGAAAATACTTAACTGACCCACATGACACCAGGTCGCGACCCGGGTAGAGCATGCCAGTGTGAAATGGGCTTTTACAAGCATCAGCATAAACATAGTTTCTGTGGCTGTCCCTCACTTACCGCCCGCTCATTGTCTTCATACGCACAATGTAATGGTCTATTAAAACTATGTATATGATAAATAACCATTGACTACAGAACCTGTTGACACTGACTCACTGACCTGCCAATTATAAAAGCTTTTTACAGATTTTGCACCCATTTTTGTTACCTGAAAACAAAACTGGCCAAGTTACGAAACATTGAGAAACAGCCTGGAGGTTCTTAGCTACTCTGTTGAGTCATTTCTTCACTGTTTCTTCACTTCAGTGTTTACTTTTTAAATGGTTCTCTGTAAAGATTTGAAATAGAGGCCACTTTGCTTAAAGAAAAGCAGTGTACGCGTGCATGAAGTATGCATATTTGTATATGATTTTTAACAGGATTCAAAAAAAAAAAAAAAAAAAATTAGTTGAGCACGCTGGTTCATAAGTATTTGACAGGACAGTAAAATTTGGAACAGAACATCACATGACCAGGGCATGCCTGTAAGATGTCATTTAAGTTACTGGCAAATTATATTTGTTGAAATATTTGCTCTCCTGGCTTTCCTCACTCTACCAAATGTTGTTTTCCAATGCAGTATTAAATAACATTCTCATGCAGTTTATCATGTGTGTCTTTGTTTGTGATTGCATGTTAGTCTGTAAGAGGAAAGGTGGAAACAAACAGATTTGACTGTAAATCAAAACCTAGATCTCCCATTGCTGGGACTGTACTTGTGATCCAGTTTCACATGCCGTATAGGTGTAAACTGACAGTAGCCTGAGGAATGCGTGTGTGTGTGTGTGTGTGTGTGTGTGCGTGTGTCTACTTGTCTCTTTCAGTGAGGACCGTTTAGTCCAGGCCCAGGCATAACATTTGAACAAAAACAGCAGGTGACATTTTTTTAGGGTTAGTCATAGTTTTATGGAATGGTATTTCGTATCTATATTTATTTGTTGACCTTTTGGGGGTTATTTTTTTTTTGTTGGGCAAGGGAAAAATTGAGAATAACAAGGCGTAAGCCTCTATTAATGCTCCATAAAAAGTAATTGTTGTTATTTTATTGAATGTGATTAAGTGCCTGAGCTGTACTGTATGGCTTTGTTGATTTGACAAGCATAGTAATGTCCCCAGGTACCTGTATGCCTCAGGTGGCTTTTGACAACAAGGTAGTGCATGTCCATTTGTTTTTCTTCTGTCAGTCTAAATCTTTAGAAGTACAGACAAATGATGGCAGTGTAATCGCAGGACCTCTTTCCCCTTTTATTTTGTGTTGTAATTAGTCATGTTAAAAAGGGGTCAAGGAAGATTTGCCGCTTCTGAGATAATAAAAATAATATATATTTTTGTATATTTAACACCTTGGGGTAGTGTCCGGGTCGCAGTGAGGTTGGGAGGTTTGTGAATCCTCCATATTAAAAGCAACTCCAATGGTGTGTCTGTGTATTTGGGTGTGTGTGTGTGTGTACATCTGTGACAGAGCTGGCTGTTTTCAGATGAGCTGTGCACTCGGCTGGTCGCACAGGTATTGCTGGCAAGAGGCCAGGCCTGGATTCCAAAAACACTGAGTCACAAGGGCTGATCACAATCTCGCTGCACAGCAGAAAACACATCAGCAGAGCATGTAGTGAGCTCATTCTCAACACACTGCCTGCAGTAGAGGGAGAGAGAGAAGGAGAGGGAGAGCAGCTCAGCAACACTCTGCGCAGTCTCTTTCTTATGTGTTCACCTTTGAGCTGATACACATTCGCACACAGTTCTGTACACTGGCACCCTGATATTCAGTTTTGAGAATATGCAGTAACATTTTTACGAGAGAGGTTTCTACAGCAAGCATAGGTAGCTGCGTGGAAGTTTTTCACACAGAGGACTGCATTGCCAGCTTCTGCTGTCACTGTTGGAGTTAATCTAAATCTACATTTTTATTTTTTGGTGGCTGTTTTTGTTTTTGCCATCCAGACGAGAAGGAGGAAGCCGTTTTGGGAAGCATCCCTCTGCTCAGCTTTTGGATATCTTTGCTCCAGCCGTCGGACAACATCAACCGGAAACACGCCTTTAAGGTCAGTCAGTCAAGCTGGGGTCCTTGGGTGTGGGGTGATGGTTGTATAATGGGGAGCAATTACTGCTTTTTTCTGCCCTGATACTACGCCTGCAATGCTGTAAGCACTGTGCATTCAGATCTCCCCGGAGGGATACTGGAAACAAGGGTATCCCAAACCCTATTCTCCTCCCTTTCGTATGGTTTCTGTAAACCTCACCTTTGCTCTTGTGTCCAGGAGCACTGGCCCCTGGTGGCAGTTTTGGATTAGAGATGTGGTTAGAAGTTCTAGTAAGGTCAGTGGTAGAGTTTGTCAGCAGCGGTTTCCAGCAGATGTCAGTTCAACTTGATCTAGCAGAAAGAAAGCAAGCAGAGCCACTATTTCAAGTGCACTAAAATAAACCATCACTCCACTGAGAGATCTTACACCTCAGTATTAGCCCAGTCCTTTCCAAATTATCTTCTATGGCAAATCAGTGGCACTACGATGGTTCTGTACTGAGGGAAAATGGCAGCACAAAGGCATCTACACCAGTACCACAGCGGTGATGTTTTCAGTCGTATGACAGTGGATGGAACCAGTTCATCCAGGTAAAGCAATGCAGTGCTGTATCAGGACCTCCGAACACTGTTTGTTCCAGATCCACAGTGGCTGTGATCTGCTAACGGCTCTGCTCGGATTTCTAAAGGACGGTTTAGATAATGGTATAATATAGTATAAACTCTTAGAGCACTAAAACAAAAAAAAAACATTGAGGGAGAGGGTTCAGTACTTCTAAATATTTTTTTTTTATTTATTTTTTTTATTTTCTGAGCTCCCACTGATGTTAAACAGAAAGAACAGCATGTAAATTATTAAGCAGACACTTCCGTCTTAATGGGTACCACTCTGTTACTATTTTTTGGAAGGAGTATAATTCATGCATCGCAGCTCATACATGAATAATGAGTTGTTTTTCTCCTGGATAGCGGTACTGTTGCAGTCACAGCTCTGCACTGTGCACGGTGTGACTGCTCTATCCCTTCCAGAGCCTGTTAACTCCTTCAACCCCACTCCCTCTGCAGCCCGCAGGAAGAGCTGTGCCATGGGGGCTTATTTGTAGATCGTTGAATAACCTCGGCTGTTTGTCTACCGGCATGGTGCAGCATTTTTGTTTTTATAACACAAATGTTCTGGAGACACAGCATCTTTCTACTGTTAGGATTCAACAATAATAGTGACAGTGATTTAATCATTTTCAGAAATATAATTTCTCATTCTCACTCTAAAGTCATATTAAAGTCATTTTAGATATACGGTATTTATAGAAGACATTTTTTTTTTTTTTGGCTAATGCTGGGCAGCCCTGTTGTGTTCATGTCTGTTAAAAGGTTCCACATGACTAGCTGAAGTTGCTGGGGGGGAAGTCAGTTAACTTTTTGCCTCAAGGGTGTCTTGTTGCTGGCACGCATTACCTGACAACATGTACCACAAACACAGCTGTCCACCAGCTAGAGTCAACACACTGTCATATTGATCACAAAAACTAAGATGTACTTGTACATTAACTCTATTTACAACTATTTACATTACACCCATCTTCATTGTTGTTTAACTAACAGAAATCCAAACCAAGAACCATATTTTCAAAGCGTTTCCTCCGTTCTTTAATTAACTTAGTTACAAAATGAGATACAAAACCCATTGGGAGTTTCAAGATTAATTGAACTCTGGAGTATATGCTTTGAAAATAGGCCCTAACTTGTAAAGAAAAAAAAAAAAATCGAAAACTTGACATAGGTCTACATAGATATTTACCTAAACTTGTCAATAGCAAGAGTTACACCAAATAAAGTGGTCAAACCATGAAAAAACAAGTATTCATCTGAGCTTTTTAAGTAGTATTATGTGGTTTCCATTCCATTTTGTAATTGGATTTTTATTGTTTAAGAAGAACGAAATGCACTGATGGCATAATGGCAGTGCTGAGTAAATAGCTTTAGGAATGTAGCCCACATTCATTTGACATGTCGAATTGGACCCTCTCTCTGTGTCTTTCTCTGTCTCCCTGTTTCCTGGGTTAGAGTACAATAGATGGTTTGAAAACAATAGCTGGTTTTATTTTAAAAAGCAGCTCCACCCCTATAAAAAAGACTGCGGTGTACCATGGTGAAACTCCGGCAAAGTGGAGTGCAGTATAGTGATAGCATGGGCATGTGAAAGAACAGAGAAGTACACAAACCATAGGTCATTATACAAGGGCACAACATGAGCATATAAATGAGAAAAGCACATTGGCTGAAGAAATAATGAACTAATTTATCAGTCCCAGTTTCATATGGATGGTCCTTCGGATGAAACAATACTGATAAGAATATAAACCAGTTGTTAACTGAACAGCTTATAAATTTAAGGCATGACCCGAATGATGGTCATTTTTGGAAAACAAATCAAGTGCGAGAATGTGAGACAAGTGCAAAAGAAGACCCATGCTTGAATAGGCTTGCAACAGCTACAGAAGGAGGCAGGCAGGATTAAAATGAGAGCAGGATATTATTACATCACAGGCCTTAAGACAAAATGACACTAGCTCATGAGCATGGATTCAAATCTACACAAATACACAGTGCCAGGTGATCTAACTGCATACTAACTGCACTGCATACCTCATCCATTTGTTTATGATCACTGGCTTGCACGTGACCTCTGGAGAAAGACACGACAGCCACAAGAATAAGTAAATGAACCAATAATGAGTCATTCAATTGGCGTGGATATTGGAGTTGCAACACTTCCCAGAACAGTGTTCTTTGAGCAGCCTGTGTCATATAATTGCATTTCCAAATATTTAGTTTTTTTTTGACAGTATTATAAAGATTTATACAACAACAACAAAAAAAACGCTGCTAATACATGACACTTAAATTCCTCCCTCGTTTGAATGGCCCGATCTGAAAAGTGTGTTTTGCTGATTGACTAAAGTGTTTAAATACAAAACATGCTTTTTAATAGCGTGCTTCTCTTTTCAAAGTAGTTCTTGTTTTATCCAATCAACTGGTCACTCTCAAAAAGGATAAACTGAATTGACTTTGAGAAGATTCAGTTCGGTTTTGACTAGTTCTAACCACTTCTGCTGTTTTGGAATTGTGAATTGAAGGGTCATTTGTCACGCCTACAGGACCAGTAAACCCGTGACCAGTTGTTTATTGTGCGTGTCACTCCACACCTCTTCACGAATACCTCCTGACCACTCTCCCCATACTGTAGCTGTACAGTACACGTGACATTTCAATTGCATACTGTATTGCCTCAAAGCAAACCGGCATATCATGTGAAAATTTTCACTGTAGTTACACCACAGCACCTCAGTTGTTAATTACCATTAGTACGCAAATATGATTTGATTATTCCGGGACAATGGAATTCAAATGTCAAGAGCACAGCAGTTTGAAACACTCTTGTAAGCTTAATAGATCCACCTGAGATCCAGATAACTGTCAAGTTCACCTGTTCCCAGGACTCGGGAATGGATCAAAATTGCTGTGCAATCTTCAGTTTTAAATCACACATGTGACTGAAGATTTTTCTATAGTTGGCTATATATTAGTATTATCCGTATCAAAACTGAACCAGAGCACTCTGTTTAGAGATCGCTGGTTAGCAGTCGTAGTAAGAATAGTAATTTTTAGAAATGAATACTGCAAATCCACTAAGGTGCAAAATCTCGCTTTTGGCAATGGAACTTGTCTGTATCGGTCCATCCTATCTCAAATACATTGCTAAAGAGATTTGCCCATTCCTACATGATTAGTCTTCTATCTTTATTACCTTAAACAGTAGGTTGCAAATTGTTTTATAAGTTACATAAAATGTATGATTGTTAGAGTATGCACTGTGTCTCCTGCCTGTGCTTTGTTGAATATAAAATCTTCACAAATTACACCTTATCTCCCTGCTGAGTTAATGTACTTCGGTGAAGTTTTCAGTTGTTATTTATTACACCTGTCAGTCCTTCCAACTTGTCCTCTACTAAAATAAAAATAAAATAAACAAGCTAACCGTGCCACCCTGTGGTTCGAATTTGAGATTACACTCAAAACATTTGAGCATATTGGTTTTATATGTTTCTGCAGTGAGATAATGCTTGGAAAATCAGGAAACACAATAGCATTTGGGACGAAAAAAAAAATTAAAATCTTGTATTAAAAATGTAAAGTGTAACCATGAGGAAAGCGTTGGAAAAATGCTAAATGACTGTGCTGAATTGAGTACTAGTAGTTCCAGGAAAGGAACTGCAATATATCAGCTGCGATGCTGTCAGGAAAATGACCTGAACTTGAACCAAAAAGAAAATGTGCAATGTGAAAATTCCTGGTGAAAGATTACCCAGGTGTCTGAGCCCTCGGCCACACTTCTCCTGCTAGCTGGGTGCTCTTTGTGTGCCCTTTGACTTTCATTACTCTCTCTTTTTTTCTGTCCACACCTTTTGTGCGAGGACCCCTGGGCAGTCCTCCAGTGTGCCTGTCTGAATTTCAAGATGAGCTCCCCTTACTGTAGGTAATATATCTTTTTCTTGTCTTTTTGTTATTTTTTCTATTTCAACTGCATGTCAGTGTTATCAAGCAGCAGCTTTTCTCCAGTGAAGGGATTCACGAATATCTGTCATTTTCAAACATTCACAGTTTTTACTTGTTTGTTTGTTTAATTATTATTCCGTATTGGAATGATGCACGCTTAGTAAATCTTCCTCAAATCTATTTACCAGTAATTCAAATGTTAAGCTTATTTGAAACGTGTTGCCCTTGACTGGTAATCACCATTAGCATAGGGTTTTAATTCAATTAACTTTTTAGTTGGAGAATATCAATGTATGCCAATAATTATGGTTATATATGAAACAATATTAATTTGAACATCAAGGTACATACTGCCCCATGTTCAGCTATTGATTCAATTTTTATCTTCCCTGAATGCTTGTTTTTTCTCTTGCTAAACAGTTATTGAATTAGATCCTATAGCAGTACCAGAGAACTGGGTCCACTAAATAAGGCAGCCATGATGTTGAGGGTGTTTTGAACTCCAAATAAACTGGGGAAGAAAATGAAAATGCAACTGGGGGAAAATGATCTTGCTTACAGGTTCAAAAAATTCCATTTGCACAGTCTAAATCATTTAGATATAGGAAATATGTTCACTACCACGTTGATTTCAATTCAACCCATAATGGACCAGACAATGGTATTGGATAATCGGTCTATTGCATGCATGAAAACTGTCTATGCTACTTATACACCTGCTTATGAGTGTTAAGAAGCACACTGCACTCATAGGTTGATTGTCATTGCCTGACTACACTGACTCTCTAATGCTTGTTCCTTATTTCTGTTGCAGGCCTCGTGGTGCCGGGAGTCGGAGGGATACGGCCACAGTAACGGGAGCTCCTCGCTTTGTCCGCAGGCTGAGCACGCCGGGGTCAGGACCTACTTCTTCAGTGCGGAGAGCCAGGAGGAGCAGGAGACCTGGATCCGAGCGATGAGTGAAGCTGCCAGGGTCCACATCCAGCCGATTCAGAGGTACAAACAGCAGCACTCAGAACTAACCCATGAGCTGTTACAGCACTGCCACCTGCTGGGCATTTAATGCATAAAAGATCACTAAAGTTAATTGCAAACAATCAATCAATCTTTTTTTTTTTTTAAATACTGTACTTTTAGTGAAAATCAGATTTGAATTAACAATTGATACTGAGTTAAATTATAGATTTTCTGTAAAAAGGCTGGCCAAATACACCAACAGGTACACAGTTATCCTAAATGCGCACACACATTTACACTCGCTACAGAGGTACACTCTTTGTACACTCACTTCCACAAGAATACAACCATCCCCAGTACTCATAATATTTGTTCTTTTGTTTCTCTACATACTGACCTCATTCATTGAGGAATAATGCACTGTAGTGGTGTGTAATAAGCTCTGACAGAGTGATGAGATTTCGCTGGCCCTGCACTGGCCTTGCTAGGCAATGTGACAGCGGTTTGATCCTCTTTGGTTAATGCTATAATTTATCTGTAGCAGAGGACCTGTACCATCTCTTTGGCAAGTGCACCCTGACAAACAGCACACAGCAGTGGTGCATAAATTACTTTAAAAATCAACATTCAACATTAAAACAAGCTGCTAATTGCTTTCCTTGTGAAGCTGATCTTCTTTCTTAACCCCAGATAGACTACAGAGGCACAGCTAGGAATTGTCTTTCTTCCCTGAATTGAAGAAATGTGTTGTGGCTATCAGTGAAGTTCCTGTTGGCTTATGTGCAAATATAAATTCAGTAGGAAAGTCTATGTAACAGGATTTAACAGCATGGGTAAATCCACTTGACCAGAATCAAGCTGTTTTTGTTAAGATGTGTCGGGCGCCATCAATCTGAGCAACCTGGCTCTTGCGAGATCTGCTGTAGCAGATTGCAGGAAGCTGAATTGTTTCTTTCTCTTTAAACAGAAAGAGCTGAGCGTTGAAATGTAACAATTTGTTTTCTTCTCCCACCTTCAGAAACAACTCGGAGAACATCCCCCCAGCAGTTGCCAATATGGTAATTGTGGCAAAGGGGGCGGAGCCTCGGCAGCGAGGGGAGGGAGACGGTCGGGGAGCGGAGATTCGAGAGTCCAGCAAGCAAGAGCTCAACGGGATGATCCCTGCAGAGGCCATGACACCCCCCACACCCAGGTCCCCCATGACCCCTGAACTTGATGGCAGAGGGAAGGAGAGGGGAGAAAGGAGGCAGCGCCAGCCCAACGGGTTGGGGGGATATGGCCGACATACCTCAGCCTTCCGGCCCCAGGCGCCCCGGGACCCACGGGACTCCCGTGAGGCTGTTGTGCTGCGGAGAGGGTTTGTTCCACGCACACAGCCAGAAAGACAGGCACAAAGGAAGAGCTCCATGACTCAACTGCAGCAGTGGGTGAACCAGCGAAGGACTGCTCCGCCTCCAGAGGACCTGCGTAGGTAAGAGGGTGAACCAGGAGTCTTTTACAAGCATTGATATTTCACCCACTAGGGCCCCAGTTAAGGGGCATTAATTATAATAACACAAAATGAAACTTTGGGATACTATCTTTTGAGAAATGAAACTCTCTTTTTCTCTCTCTCTCTCTCTCTCTCTCTCTCTCTCTCTCTCTCTCTCTCTCTCTCTCTCTGCCTCTGTCCTGCAGTCCAACCCGTTACTACTCTGTGAGCCCTGGTACCCCATCAGAGTATTATGGGGTGTATGGCCCCCAGTTTGTGAACGAGTATGGGATGTACACACCAGGGGTGCGCCCAGACAGTATCTGCTCAGAGTCTGGCTTCGAGGGGGTCCCTCCCCGCTGGGCCATGGAGGATAGGCGTCGATCTTTGCGGGACGGAGCCATGTACCCCCAGGAGCGTACACGGGATGTGGGGGTCAGGGGAGGATACGTCTGGGCAGCCCCTAACCCGGCCGCTGTGTCTCCTGCCCAGCACACTGCCTACTATGCCCAGTTGCAGTCTGCACAGAGCTCCCTGCATCGCCTCTCCCTGCAGCCTCGCTCACGCTCTGTGCCCCGCTCACCCTCCTCCTCTCAGGGTCCTTACCCCCCTGGCTCACGAGCCTTCTCCCCTGTGCGTTCCCCCAGCGCCCGCTTCGAGAGGGGCCCTGCTGGCCACCACAGAGATGGCCACATATACGCAGACCCAGCTGCTCACACCATGAGGCGATCCATCAGCTCACCAAAGGTAATTATACGCTGTGTTTGAAGCAGTGGCTCTCAATGTTACCTACCGTTAAGATTATTAAGTGATTGCAAAATTGGATAGTAATTGCAAGTGGCAAAATGTGGTTACATTTTATATATAATAACCTTCGGATGAGACGGATAGCAGCTTGGATGTTAGGACTGTTTGTTGACAAGTTGATGTGTGTTTAGTGTGGCACGTTCATGTTTTGGGTGCATGGAAATGGGTTGGCGGTTACAGTTGTCTCATTTTATTAGTGATTTACGCACAGACTACAAGTGATATGCCCATCACCACACTTCACTTGAAGATTGGGGGTGTTTCTCCTATTGGTTGGCACAATACTGCACCTGTTTTATTCTTTTTCTGTCTAGTACGAGTATCCCCGGGACCGGAGGTCAATACCCCAGGAAATGTACCACTACAACTACCCCGCCTCCCCGTCCTTGCAGGACAAAATGGTAGGTGCCTAGTCTCGGTCCACAATTCAGGAAACTTGACAATTGGGAACATCTGAACACACAGCCATGCAGAGAGGACTCCTGCGTTTCTCTTGTTGTAACCTTTTCATTTCGCTGCTGCCTTTTCTAAAAGCACGCAACGCTTGCGACTCAGATTGCTTCCCTTTCTTCACTGTTTCTTTGTGTCTGTTTCTCGTGGCTGCTGGGCTCAGGAGGATATCCTAGACCTGCAGTTGCAGAGAAATCTGGAATACCTTGATCAGCAGGTAGGCCTGCCCCAACAGCAGAGACCATAAAAATAAACAATGCATGTCCCAGTCGCTCCCTGTACCACTCAGCATGTTACATGTGAGGAAATGCCGTTTAATTTAGATAGATCCCTGGACACTCGCGGCGTGCGGAGATACTGTGAGAAGTCTGTCCATGTGGTCCTATCTGCTTGGAAGACTCTAAAGGTCCTCACATGGGCAGCGTCAAGTCATAGGTGATGTGCAGCCCACTGGGAATAAAAGGAGCTGAACATATAGTGCTGTGACTGAAGCTCTTCATCTGGACTATTGAGTATCCTAAAAGCCTGCCTGTCTCTTTCTGTTCCCCGAATCTCTGGTTATATTTGTGGTGTTAGCACCCTGACCCCTAGTGAGACACGGACAGTGTGGTGCAGAATTCGGGGGAGAGGTGTGGTCAGTCAGCCATGAATGACACTGTGATGTAGAATGAACTCATTCCTAATGCCTGTTCTCTGTGTGTCATCTTTCCATATCACTAATAAGATGAGCTGTCCATAAAACAATGGATCCACAGCAGTGAGGTATTATAACATAGCGCCTGTTTTGTACTGCATAAATCACTGTTATGGACCACTGTGGACAGCTCATGTGAAACACATCTGTACTGTGCCTTTTGTGTATCCTGTGCTACTGTAGCTAACAAGTGACTCTCATGTACTCAGCATACAGACATGATGGATAAGATCAGTATTAAGTGCAAGATATGAGTCTCTTTCTCGTTTAATAAACATGCACAATACCTGCACCTGTGGTGTGAATAATATAATAAGTATGCCACTTTAGCATGTTATACCACCAAAAGAATAGTTCATACGAATGACATCTGGTCAGCATTATAAGATGCTGGCAGTCATCATTCTCGCCAAGGACAAGCATGCTTCCCTAATTGAGATAATAATGGATAGAGAACAGTGATAGAGAGCGGCAGACTCACAGAAAGAAAGGAGATAGAGAACAGAGAGTGAGGCTAGGGTTCCCTGTGAAACAGTGTGGTTTAGGAAGGATTTTTAATGATTGCATTCTCTATATTCATGTAGGTTTCTCCATATCACGAAGTCTACAGGGACGTGCTGCCAGCCTACAAGACCAATGAAATTGATATTGATGTAAGAACCCCACCCGTCTCTGTCCGTCTTGTATGATGAGACTGCAGGAGAATTTCACATAAAGGCTGTATTGATGCTGACCGCCCTTGTTTCTCTCTCTCTCTCTCTCTCTCTCTCTCTCTCTCTCTCTCTCTCTCTCTCTCTCTCTCTCTCTCTCTCAGAAACTCCTGGGCCAGCTGTGTGAACAGAACCGGGTCCTAAAAGACAAGGAGGCGACCGTGCAGCGCCTGCGAGTTGACAAGGTAACCAGCCTCGGAGCACTCTAACCTCCCACCCCTTTGAACCAACAGTGGACCGATTCTTTAGGATAGTCTTTACAGCCTTCATTATAATAACACATCATCAATAAGCAAATCTACTTGCATAAGATGAATGTCCACAGATAAATGGACCGGTGTACAGCAGTGTAAACAGGTGACTGTGTAGAGGTAACCACTGTAGAGATACAGGAACAGACGGTTACGGAACGGTGAACATTGTGTTTGTTTGTTCTTCCTTAGGACAGTCTGGAAGGAGCTTTGGTCGCCACTCACCAGGAGCTGGACCTGTACCGAAATCAGCCAAGCATCGCAGACAAGCTGCAGATCAAGAAAGAGGCTCTACAGAACCAGCTGATCAACATCCGTGGGGAGCTGTCACAGGCCTCCAGTGTAAGAAGAGGCAGGGAGACGGAGCCAAGGGTTAGGGTGTGATTGAAAAGACTAGGCTTCGGGGTTATGTACTGTAGCCAGTCCTCCTTTGATGAAACAGTCCCTGAATTACTGAACTTTACTGTACCAGAGACAAGAATTTGGGGAGTCAAAGAATCCCTGAAAAACCTGGTGATTTAAGATCCCAGGATAGCTGTGATCAGACTGTATTAATGGGGAATAGTGGGGGATCTGTACTGGAGTCAGGTCTCCTTTGGTGAAAGAGTCCAGCTAGATAGTTGCCAGCAATGGAATGGACTGGCTTGTACTGACAGATGGGGGTAGTGGATCATGTTGTAAGTGGGTGTGAATGGCGTTTGAGGCTCTGCGGTGTGTGTGTGTGTGTGTGTGTGTGTGTGTGTGTGTGTGTGTGTGTGTGTGTGTGTGTGTGTGTGTAGTGCAGTGCTCACTGTGCTCAATGCAACACCCACAGGTTCTGGCGACGGCGCAGATGGAATTTGAGGTTCTGGAGGACGAGGTGGGGGCCGTGCACAGCGATCTCTGGGAGCAGCTTCATGCAGGAGGGCAGGTAAACTAACAGCTAAACTGCCTTACAGGGCTTCACAAAGTCTCCAGAGCATGCCCCCTTTTCTCTTTGCCCACCTTTGCGCACGATAATATAAAAACACTAACTGTTAACCTAGATATGAAACGCAGGTCCCTGTTTTGGCTGCTTTGATGTTGTGTTAAGGCAGAGGCAGGATGCTTCTCATTGCTTTGATAATTACCTGAGGGCATAACTCTTTAGAACAGGCTTACCAAATCAATTATTCACCAACTATGCCTGAATTATTTAAACCGCTTATCACTAATGCATTAATCCAGTATGTGTATTTTCTAGATGGTTCATTATAGGTTTTTTAAATATTGGCTGTGGGAGGTCTTGTGAGTGAAAATAGCAGTGGAACGGCAGTGCAATGCTGACATGTATTAACAACTGGCAGTGTATGTTCCAGGATCATTGTGTGGGTTTGATTACCACGTCTTCTGAGATCTGACTTTGATTGGGATGAATGCAAGTTATTCAAGCTTGTTTCTGGATTTCAGATTGCACTGTCACAGTGTTGATAATGGGCGGCAAGCTTTCGCTTTGTTTAGGTGCACAAGGCTGTGTCTATGTTTGTCTGGATACTGTTTTTTTGTATACAATAATCTAGTCTTAAGATACCCTATTGCAGTTTATCGCACCAGTTGGCCCTTCACAGATGTAATGTGTTCCATCATATTGGCGAGATGCATGTCCTACGTATCTTTGTGACCATGGCGTCCCAATACCATTTCTCCATTGCTTGCGTCATATGACCGGTAGAGGACGGTGGTTCCTGGGCTTCTGCTTTTGTGTTCAGTGTTCATCCTAACAGTCTGCTCGTCGTTTCAGAACGAGCTCCTTCACAGACACACACAGAAGGAGTTCTGGAGGATCCAGGATGTGCTGGAGGGTCTACACAAAAACAACCCCTCCCGGGGGACTGACACCGCCAAGTACAGAGGTAACGGGACTTGAGGACAGACAGGGACAAACTGGGCACCAGGGCCATAAGTAACTGACAGGGATAAATAGGGAGGTATTGGGGCCAGCCGTGAAGGGACCGGGGACCTGGAAGTTGAGAGGACACATAGCATTGGACAAGGTTGGTTTAAGTTAAGATATATTTGGTGCAATATCAATCCTAGTTGTCTCATACTTTATAAGTTCAAGCCTTACTGATTCTTGTTACAAAGTGCTACAGCAGTTTAAGAATGGCATATTGTTTTCTTTGTTTTTGTAAAGAAATATGCAGGCAACACCTTTCTTATCTTCATTCTCAATATTTCCTGGCACTTTGTGAACATCCTTTATGCTGTTGCCACCCAGAGTCCTACTGAGACCGTATCCACCCAAACACTGCATCTACAATGTACAGTATACCCTACCCTAAAGGGGGTGAAATATTTGACAATAGCGGCATTTAAGGAGAACAAGGTCTCAGATTAATTAGTTTTAATGTGGCAGAATGGGGTACTCATGATAAACCATTTGGGTAGTACATCCTGGGAGGAAGATACCGTATGGCCAAAGTAACTCTCCGTTTCTCTATCTCAGTGACCAGCGGGGCCTCTGGGTCCTTCAGCACTAACAGCCCGGCCAGCCCCCTCAGCTCCGTCAGCCTGACCAGCCCGTTGAGCCCCTTCTCTCCAGTCTCGGGGTCTCAGGTCTCCCCAACCAAGCAGGTCATCATCGAGGTGAGTTACACCTGCTTAGATTCACACTCTCACAACTTTCTGATACTGCCTTCACTCCACTCTCCTGGGATCACATGTGAGCATTTTAACCCCTCAAGACAAGGATAGCTTGTAGTTTGGTTCTTGTAGGCTCAAGTTCCTGCAGAAAATCTTTGTTTTTTTGTTGTTTTTTCTTGTTCTTTGTTTTTCATGTTTCACATGTGCTTGCTTGCTTGCTTGCTTGCTTGCTTGCTTGCTTGCCTGGTGCTTACTTTCCAGACATTTCAGTTATAAAAGTATCTACCATCCCAGATGTTACCAGATCATTACAGGGAAAAAATTAATACATCGATGTCTGTCCAATTATATTAGAATGACATTCTCTTTTACTTCCAGGGTCGCAGGAGCTCAGATATGTCAAATGCAAACTCTTGACTTATTTTAGAGGTTTGCTCATAGGGTTTGCACTACTAACTTTTTCTCCATGTTATCAAAACATGAAAAACTCTTATTAGTGCTCAAGAAATTTTGCACTGTTGGAAAATCACAGAAATTCTGAAACAGTACCTCCTGTTGAAATACAGAAAAGTGTGGGTTTGGGGTTGTGTTAAGGACACTTGACCTGCAGATCCTTCACAGTCATGCAATGGAAGGACCCTACCAGATCTAACCCCCACCTACCTACAATCCTACCTCCTCAGTGTCTCTGCTTTGTGTCCATCTTGGCTTGGCTACTCTTAACGCTCTCTGCTTTATCTCTATCTCTCTCTGTCACCTTCTTTCTCTGCTTTAGGACATGGGCCCTCCTCGACCCCCACTCCCCAAATCTTACATCCCCCTGGAGTCCCCCCTTTCCATCCCCCCCTCCGTCCCACCCCTGCCCCTCGACAGCACCCTGTGGCTCAGCAGCAGTGCCGGACTGCGGCCCGACAGTGAGGATGAGGAGGAGCGCAGACTGGGAGAGGTACCGACCCGGACCAGACACACCAACACCAGTCGAGCCTCGACTCCCACCACAACCCCCTCACCTCCCACTCATCCCTCAACTCTCCATTTCATTTCTGTACTGGCTTCTTTATGCTCATGCGTTCACCACCACCCCGCCTCCTTATGTAATTGTTCACCTTTTAAATCCATGGGTCCAGGAAGAGCAAACAGAATGAGACCAATATACTGTTCAAGAAACAAGCTTTACTACGCTGGTCCCTTAAAACTGGTATAATAAAGCGTGTCAGAATAAAACATATTGGCAGATGCAGCAAGCTTTGTCATTGTGCACTGCAGCGTTGTCATTGCACACTGCACTTGATAGTTTACAAAAAGGGCTGTGGGTGATGCTGTCCAGGGCCCATGAAGCTCCATACTCCATTTTTTTAATTTATTTTTTTGTGTCGTTCTGGTGATCTGTCTAATGTGTGTGTGTGTGTGTGTGTGTGTGTTTGTTTTTGAATTTAGAAACAGCTCTGGGTTGAATTTGGCTGCCTGTTACTGAATCATTACACATAATATAGTAATACAGAATATTATCAATAACAGTAAAAATGATCTTGTTTGCCACACCTGGTATGGAAATGGTACAGAGCAGAGCTTTGCACATTTCAGGAATACAAGACCCCCTGCACTGCAATGCCATGCAGCCAGATTCAATTCCACCACGCCATCAAAAAGACTAGTATACACTGCCCTGTGAACTGTGCTCAGACCCGCACTCCCTCGCTGTCCACACACTTAGCCTTTAGTGCTTGTTTCTGTTTTATTTGCAGTCGAAGTTCAGTTTCCGATCAGATACTCCGCCAGCAGAGAAATCCAGCCCTGGAGAGTCGGAGCTGAACAATCAGAACAAAGGTAAGAGTGGGATTTTCCCTTTGGGAATTTTCTTAAAGAACAATTGTCCAATTGCAATATATTAACACTAATTTAAATGCTGATAATTGGATTGTCTGCATTCCTGCCTGAACTATTATGCCAACCTCTACCAACTGGGACAAAGTGGGGTGGTTTTAGTCACAGCCGTCAGTTCTTTACCACGGTCTTCTAGTGTAAACAAAGGAGTCTCACAGCAGCAGGAATCTGGTACAAAACAAGACGGAGCTCGGATATTTATTTTCTTCGTTGTTTTGAAGTTGTAAATGACACCACACTGGAGAACTAAACTAAATACTTCAGGACGAAAGTAAACTGTAATATCGGACGGCTGAGCCATTTACCGAGCAAAACACTTTGTATCTCTCTTTAATAAAGAGTAGAAGCGATACCTTGGAGTTTGCTGCAGCACGCTGGGTCTGTGGGCAGGACTGATCCTTGTCAAAGACCCAGCGCTGTTGCTTCAACCCTGCTTAAATACCTGCCTTAACTGATCGCAGGTAAGTACCTGTTTGGACAGGAATGGGATCCTGGGAAATGTAGTTCAGGGTTCTATGACAACTGAACTACACTTTCTTTTACAACACACATCTTAGTAACAACACCTGCTTTTCTCCATGCTGTCTGCAGTGGGCGTTATTCCTCCCTGGACCAAGTCTCCTGTCAAAGAGGAGACAAGCTCTCCGTCTCTCACCAACCGCAGAAGCGACAACAACAAACTGCCCAATGGACACATCTCTCAGGTAAGACAAGCTGACCCTCAGTGCAATACTACCATCTAACACTAGAGGGTGGTACCGGAACCCACAGAGCAATCCCATGGTCCAGTTTGAAATATGTACCCTGCAACGGTTTATTTATTTACCCTACAGGAGCGCCCAAAGAGTGCAGTGTTCCCTGCAGAGGTGAAGATGAAGATGAGCGTGAAGGAGCAGAATGAGAGGATCAAGCGACACCACAGCAGCTCAATGCGTGAGAAGAGAAACAGCCTGCAGCTTTCTAATAACCAACAGATTGATGGGGTCAAGCCTGCTGTCAACTACAGAGTGGTATGAGTCGAGATGTCTCCTTTATCTTGCCCAATGCACCAGCAGGCTGGTTACCTGTCCTCCTTCTCAGCATTAAACTGCACAGTATTCCCCCAAGCTCTCTTTCTGCCCCACAAAGGCAGAAGTCCTTTCTTTGCTTTTTTTCTCACTCTGATTGGTAGATGTTCTCTGTCTGCCTCTTACTTGTGCCTGTCCTCCCTGTTTTGTGGGTGTCCTCTGTTGGCCGGAAATCATTGTTAGGTGAAGTTCCCTGCCACTTTATGATTGGTGCCTGTGCTCCCTTGCCTCTCTCTGACTGGCTTGCTCTGGCTCAGGTGCGGCGACGGCTGACCGCTCACGAGGTGGACATCAAGGACCTGGAGGCGGCGGTACGAGGGCAGGGGATGGAGTCCCCGCGGGAGGAGATCGCTCGACTGCGCCGGGTGGAGATCGAACCCGAGCACTACAACGTGGACATCAGCAGAGAGGTTAGTGTCAGGGGTACTCATGGATCTGACTGACCTTGATGACTTCCTGCATCTGGATGATGTGTAACACTGACAGATCCCTCCCTCCCCAGCTATCGACGCCGGACAAAGTCCCGATTCCAGAGCGATACCTGGATACTGACCCCGACCTGCCCCTCAGTCCAGATGAAATCCGTGAGAAGAAGAAGAAGGTGCAGCGCATCAAGACCCTCATCGCCAAGTCCAAGTACGCCGCACTTTCAACACAAACGGCATCATGCTCACTCTGCTTCCATTTATTTTGCACCTACGTGTACAGCTAGGGCCCAAGGTTTTGCATCCCCCTGCAGAATGAACTCATTTTGCTTCGTAAAGTCACATGAAACCTGCTGAATAATGTTACGTTAACATATTAAATTATATACCACTTTGATTTGATTTCAAAATCTAACATGAAATACTGTACTACTGTTATGGCTTCCGGTAGATTTTTGCGATATCATTTTGTAGTTTCTTTGATTATATGATGTTAAATAAAATATCTAAATTATGTTCATATAGTTTTTTTATTATGTGTCAATCCTAAAATTCTAGGTGATGCAAAACCTTTGGCTGTAGCTGTATGTACTATATTGAAATAATGAATCAAGCGGACGCCCTAGCTAAATTAAACCAGAAAGGAGATTTTACATAATTTATATTCTTTGACAATTTCACTTATGTTTGTTATACATGACTTGAATTCTTTAGGCTGTCTTCAGTTTCATGTGATATTAGGATTAGAGGTTTGAAGTTCTGGATGTATAACCCCATTCCCCTTCCTCCCCCGCTCCCCTCCCTCCTGTGATCAGTTTACAGAACATCGTGCCTCTGCTGGACGGCCCAGCAGATGGACAGGTGGACACAGAGCAGCAGCGGCAGGAGCAGGAGAAGCGGATCGAGATCTCGTGTGCTCTTGCTACCGAGGCGTCCCGACGCAGTCGCCTGCTCTCTGGTGAGGAGATGAGACGGCTTTAAACAGCCTAGACAGAAAAAACAAAAAAAAGACTGAATTCAGTTATATATCCATGCAATCCATTTCCCTCAGCTCATGATTTGTACATATATTTGCAACCAAAAGACAAACCACATACACAACTGTGCCTTTATTCAGCTGCTAGAAGAGACATTTTTAAAACCACAATTTGTCATCCTTTCTGATTGTTATGACAGTGTGTTGACTGTACTCTACTTTGTAAAATGCAGAACAAAGTGTGATACTGTCTGAATAGCACCCTCTCCTGGTGTTTACTGGTGCTGCAGCTCTGTTTGGATAGTGGTGGTGCTCACACATGACCTGTTTATTTTATTTTATTTCATTTTTAATTTAATTTGTTTTTGTTGGGTTTGATTCCATACCATTCCATTCCAGCTCAATGCGTAACCCCCAGCCCTCCAACCTCCCCGACCGACCCGGCCCCTCCCCCCATCGCTGACCTCACTGACTCCTCCCACTTCATGAAGGTCTAAGTCTGCACAGGTGAGTCCCACCCACCACACTGAGGCAGGACTTAGTAGCGGATAGCAAATTAATTGATTGGATCATCTGTTCATCATGGATTTAAAGAGCATGCCTAGAAAATGCCAGTGGTTTCCACGATTGAACTAAGGCCATTGCATTTATAACTACACTAAAAGGCTGCAGTGTTGTTGTTGTTGTTATTATTATTATTATTATTATTATTATTATTATTATTATTATTGGCCAAATCATCTCCCTAAACCTCCCCCTCACTCACCAGACACTGCCCTACCCAGTGAAGTGTTTTTACCACAGACTGCTAACAATGAAGAATTCTCGGTTTCCAGAGCTATAAACATAATCCACAGGTTGTTTCTAGTTTAAGACTGCCAGTTTTCATTAGCCTAACACTTTTGAAATCACTGCCTGGGGAACTGATTATTTTGGACAAAAAATCTTAGCTTTCTTTTTAATAACAAATTGATAAATTACTGATTCTCCTCTCATATTCTTCAAGTTTGTGAACTCCAAGTCCCTGTACTTCGATCAGTAACTGGCAGTTGTTAATATGTGACAAAGTCAAAACACCCCTTTTGAAAGTTTACTGTGTACACCATGGGAAAAGCATATCATAGTTCAAACGGATCTAGACACAGCACACAGCACTTACACAAAGCATTGTCTACTGGTGTGTGCATTGACTAGCACTGACTAACCCAAACCGCAAAAACACAATGGACACATGAATCAATCTCATTATAATGTTATTAGAAAACCGTACCGAATGGTCGTAAAAGGCAAGTAATTCAGCGGCATAGCCTTGCCGGATATCTGAAACCAAGCACCGACTACAATAAAGCTGGTGAATGGTGGCCATAGACATTGCTTCACTGTTGTTTTTAAAGGTTTTTCTGAAAGGGTTATGTTGAGAAAACACGATTGACTGCTTTTAAGATATATTGATTAAACAATAGTGTGGCTTAACCGTTTTTTTTTTAATACGGTCCAATTAATTTGCCTTATGAATGCCTAAATTAGTGACACAGATAATCCAGAAAAAAAGGCTTTAAATCTGGTAAATATTTCTTTACCTTGAGTCTAGGTGTTACCCTTCCTTGACCGTGGTCCTCACTATAAAGGTCAGTCAAAGGACCAACAACGTGTGTCTTAATTGGGTCGTGGCCTTAATATTGAAGATACATAATCAAAGCATTTGTCAAATCATTGTAATGTTGCTTATTGTAGTTTTCATCCATGCACACCAGTCCAATTTACTGTTTTGGTTTCTTATAGTTATTTATTTGTAATCTAAACCAAACATGCAATTGAGTTTTATCCAAGTTTCCAGAGGGTTTGATAGTTTACCTCTGAAACGTGCTTTGATATGTTTGGGACTGCAGATGGTGGCCTTAATACTGAATACAACAGTGGCAATAATATCACAAGCTGGCTTTATATTGCTGTCAATAAGAGAGAATCAGGACTGAAAGTTAGTGTGAAGGTGATCTTTTTAATGAAGTGGCCAAAGTTTTGGTGGTAAAACAAAACGTATGCATATTTCAAAATATGATAATGTGGTTTGCAGCATTCATGAGCACCTCACAGAACTCAGTTTGACCTTAAATCTAGTTGTGTATGGCGATCGAGTGATCACCTTTCTTCTCCAGTCTAGAAAGCAAGAAACTATAAAGCTTTAGCGAGCAGCCCTACTTGCTTGGTTTACACAGCAGTATTACACTGGGCCGCACTAGGAAATCTGTAACACTACTTCTCTCTTTTCAGCTCAGGCCCTGGCTGCGGTGAAGTTCCACGGATCAACATTCTGAGCGCTTTAAAGATCGACAAAAAAAGAAGCAAAACTAAAAGAACGAACCCTTTTTCCAGAGAGTATATTTTTTCATTCATTTATTTTACGGCTGTACGAGAATTAAAAAAAATAAATAAATAAATCTTAATACCTGGAAGCCCAGGAGACTTTGAACCCTATAAACCGGGAAGAGGGAGGCACTGCTTGTCATGCTGTCCCTCCACCACAAGGGGCACCAGAATCAGCTGGTACAACTATCCTGCCTTCTCTTTTGTCTCTTACTGTACAAGAAACCAGCCGGACTGGAGGGATCTACATCTGCTTTAGAAATGGTTTACAGTTGGGAGTAAGACATTTGGTTTGAGAACTTCAACACTACACGTTCCCCCTGTTTTTCCGTGGAGAAATTTGAATGCACAATTTGTTGTCCAAAACTTCTGAAGCAGTGGGAAATGTTTCACGCAGACCCCATCCTTAAAGTCTGGAATCGCATGTTGCAATCTTAGCATCATCCAACTTCAAAGCTGAATATCTAGTGAGGTGTAATGGGGCTCCCTGTGAAAGGTGCAGTACAGTCTGTCTCATACTGGGATGAAAAACTTTGGGGTCAACTAAACGCACCCAACATCTCTATGGACATCTGACTGCACAATATCCTTCATGTACTCTAGACCAGAAGGAAACTCATGCTTTGGCTTTACTTTCTTGGTAAACGAGCTTTTCAAACAGGATCGGTACAAACAGAACCAGTGTGCAAACTGCCCCCCAGTCCTTTTTATACTGGTACCAGCCCACCAGCAGCCATGGGTTCAGTCTCGCTGACTGGAACATAATGCAATATGCAGACTGTAGCAACTGCATAAGCACAGACTGACCCTGTCCATTCCAGCTTCAGTTGTCTGTGTGTATGTGGGAGGGAATTTGCTCAGTGCTCTTTTATACACATCTAGATCTCTCAAGTCTAAGGCTTTTACGTTAAATAGGGCTTGTTGCAAACTGTGAATGTTTGTTGATGTCCATGCAGTACATCCCAGCACTTTCTTTCGTACGTCTGTACTGATAAAACTTATACAGCTATAATAGAATATAATTATATACGTATCTTTTGCATCGAAGCAGTCTTGATGTTACACAGTGCACACATTACAGCGGTAACTGATAATAATAAAATACTAAAATGATGTTATTGCTAATTGTTATAAAAGAAATGGAGTGAAAAAGAAGTGACCTTAGAATATTAAGCTTGCTAGATCAAATGATAATTATACCAATGCCTGCTCTATGCATTGTTTTATGTTGATCATTAATGGTCTCTTGTGATGTCATTAGTTTTATGTTAATTCCGAGATGGGTCATCAGCTTACGTTCCAGGTACCTGAGTTGGTAGCGGCAAGCTGGCCAGTGCTTTTGGCTGCTGTCTTGGGCTTCATCTGCCTTTATCCTTACATTCAAAGACCTATCGTCAGTGTATAAGGAAGGAAAAAAGATGAAACTGCCACTTAACCCTGGCCGAAGCATTTCCATGACGCTACTCTCTCAACTTTTACAGTCCTGTCAACTTGTCAGCAAAGAGCCTGACTAGAAATATTGTAAGTGGAACAAACAACTCAAGATTCACAAACCCCCGATTAGTGCAAACCAGCTCATGTCACTGATTTTAGTGCTGAAATAAACCATTCTGGTGCCAAAAAGTGGATTATTTAAATAAAAGATGATCTCTAAAAGTGAGATATTGCAACAGTACACACATCCCCATGCCTGTTGCGGACAGTATATCTGTGACCTGTGCAATTAAGCTGTTGGCCTATCCTAAATCCAAAACCATTCCTTTGAAATCCAGGCAAAGCAATTCTAAAACTCAGGCGTAGCTCCAGCGTTTTAACTGTTGGCTTTAAACTGCATTCTCTGTTTCTGTTTCCCTTTCAGTGTCACAGCCTTTCTTTTTGCTGACTTGTCTACCTGTCACATTGAAAAGAGCTGTCATCTTAAATTCCTGTGAATATATTCATTGTTTATAGCTAACCTGAAGATGTACGTATTTAAAAGCAAAACAAATTCCTTATTATAATTTTTATTTTTGAAGCAGTTTTAATAAATCCTGACAGCAAACCTTCACACTCGAATGTGCCCAGTGTTGTATCTGCAATACTAGATAATGTATGCGATCATAAACCATATGCATGCAACACTAAAAACACGCAGTACTATAGAATTTAAATACACCATTCGGACAAGGCTTTAATTAGAATGCATATAATGTATAAGCACACGTCTAATTTAAATCTGTGTTAAATCTACAGCATTCAGCATGGATATTTTCTTCTCAATGCTTTAAACCAGTACCCTGGCATAACAAATCATATATACAGTAGTACAACATGTATTGAATATACTATATGCTGAACATTACACTTACATACATTGCACTAATGTATTTATGTAAAACATCCCTAACAAAGTATCAGTTCAGAATGCAAAAAAGACCAAATTGATAGGAGTTTGTACAAGACTATATATATATACACATTCACGCATACACAGCCTGCACATCTCCATGTATTTATACAATATGATGTATCTAAATATAATACCCCCTTGACATTGTACATGACATTGATGTGATCAATCTACTGTATGTTTCTCTTTAGAAAAAGGCTCTCCACAAAGTTGTCTGCAAATGATATTGTGACATATAATTCTAGTTTTGGAGGTGGATAATAACGGCTTCAAGCATAATTGTGAGTTATGGAAAAGATGTGCAAGTGAGTGGCGTTTCCTTGCTTCATCAAGCAACAGAACATTTTAACCAAATCAATCCCATGAGTTCTCAATTCTAAAGCCACACTCCTTCTAGCAGAGTAAAAACTACAACTGCGATGAAGGCAGTTATGGGTTTTGCCATTGCATGCAGCGTTTTGCAAATTGCAATTTTGCAATTTTGTAATGTATTTCTTTTAAAAAGCTGCCATAAGTACAGTGGCGCAAAAATAACAATTCTTGGGTAGGTCTCAGAACCAGGTTTGGTAAAAGCGTTAAAAATCTCTGGTAGAAACAAAGTAAGCAACACACCTGCATGCATTGTGTCAACACTTGCTCTGCGGACTGCGAACACATTCATAGTCAGCAGTCTTTGTTCCCTTGTGTGACAATATTATTAATGTGTTTTAACCTTACTGTGAACATCAGCTTGTACTGATCATGGCTAGCCCATCACATGAGAGTTCAGGGGTCCTTTAGAAGTGGCTGTGTACTGTACAATGATACTGATTAGGAGTGTAACAATACACTAATATCACAATGCAATATGTATCATGATACATGTGATTGTCCTCATGGATAATAAAAGATAGGGAGAGTATGCATCCATACCAACTATAAAACACACTTAAACTACATTTCAGGACCAGCTGGTCATCTACAATAAGCTTGGTTGCGCTGTTGGTCTTGTGTCACGATACAAACGATACATACTTCAAGTATAGATCATGTAAAGAAAATATCACGATTCATCCATACAAGATCGTTACACCCCCTAATACTTATGCTATTAAGATAGAAATTATGATTCGAAATAAGGAACATGAGTTACAATTATAATACATTTATGAAATAATATTTTGCTCTTACATGTTTTAAGAATGGTGTGTGTATATACATTTAATAATCTAAAGCAGTGTATAGATCCACTGCCTTTTTGATCAATTAAATAGCCTCCAGAGTATCTTTGATAAAAAGGGCAGTCTGTTTAATCATTGTAGTCTATTTATATGTTAAAGTTTTGCAGCAATGACCAGTCTGATTGGAACCCAAACACTAAGAACCAGTAGATCGTCATGCCCTACATCCACCTTACAGGCAGGTTCCTCCATAAAGTCCCATCATCTAAAAACCTGCAGCAACCACATTTTATCACAGGTGGATAAGCTGTTCTCTAGGTATGTGTGAACTCAAATGCAATACGGTTAAGAGTTGCTGTTGGGGACAATTTGCTTGAGCTATGCAAACAAAAGAAAACACTAGGCTTGCAGTAAGAACACCCTGCCCATGCAATAAGGAAATGTATGAGAATAATTTGATTTGGTTTGACACTTTGGGAAAATCCAGCTATATTAGTACAATGAAATTATTATTTTGTGGTTATGATCCCACAAGTAACACTGCCAAAAATATAATGCACTTCTAAGTGTCTGAACACTGCTTTCACATTGCTGATCCAGCAATACAGCACTGTGGAGTGAGGGCTTTCAACAGATCCTGTCTGAACAGCCTGAGAGCAGAGGTGATTGTGATGAAAATGAGAGCGCTGTGCTTTGTCTCTACAAGTTAGTTTCACAAGAGTCATTTAAAAATCAAATAAAATGTAGTTGGAAAAAAACGTGTCTCTGTTTATTTTAAAGGATTAGTACATGCTTCACCACCTATGTAAGCTTGCATTATAACAAAGCAAGATATTCTGGTGTTCTGTATCTGGAAGAGTATCGATTGAACTGTCTTCTTGCAAAAAAAAAAAAAAAAAAGCTAAAAGGACAAGGGTCTAAGATAGGAATTTTGCCTACAAGTTTCACCTTAGACCAGGGTATGTTTGTGCATACAGGCCCACTTGTGCAATGTTGCTCATTTAAAGATATGTTTTCCTACTTAGCATCCCTTTACGGAATGGACACCAGGGGGCACTGTGAAATCACTGAAATGTTGTTTTGGTTTAACAAAACAAACAATGATTTTCACCAAGAACAAGACTTCAATCATTTTGTATTTATGAAATGATGTATCTATTTTATTACAAAGGCTTTAAGCAATAAGCCAGTGAGCAGATACAAGTCCTATTACCTGCTGCACAGGAAGTTAATATATAGTGTGGTGGCAAGAGAAATGAACTTCCCCATAGTCAAAGTGAAAATAAATAGTCTGGGAGACAAGAATGTTGTTGTGCCCATGAGAAACCATGGTTCCTAGCCTCTTCCACCAGTTCTTCACCCACAGCTCTCTATCAGGGCTTGCCCTGTGCTGGTTAATCATTGGCCAGGTGTGCTGATGACGGGGCCGCCAGGGGTCAGAGTGCAAGAGCTGTGGTTTGTGGGTGTCGACGCAGCACTACTCTCTCCGAGGAACTGAAATCAGAATGATTTCAATAACACAATTTCAGAGTAAGTACTCCCCTCGCTTCTTATTAAAGTTTGTTTAGTTTTACTCATCGTTTTTGGTACTTTACTGCTGGTCTTCACATCCAAGACTGTTCTTGTTGATCCATAAAAATATTACACACTTCACCTAGCCCTTATCCAATGGAAGGCTTGTTAAGGTGATGTGTTGGAGAGCTGATAATAGATAGAGCTTATTATTAAGGAGCTGGGTAAGGATAGGACTGGTGTGTTAAGACAGAGCTCATTATTAAGGTGCAGTTTGACAGTCTGTTTGCACCCCCCTCCATTCTGTATCTTTGTCTTTCAGAGGTGGGTGTGGGGTTCATGGGGTTCGGTCTGTTTTTCCTTCTCTTTGGCGTGTTGCTGTACTTCGACTCTGTCCTGCTGGCTTTTGGAAACGTAAGTCACTGCTTTATTTGCCAGCCACATACTTGGGGCCTGATCTTTGTACGGTCAGCCCGGCAATTTCTTTATTACAATTTTACCATTACTGTAGGTGTTCTCATTTGTAAGTTTTATCCCACTGAACTGCCAGTAAACCTCAGAAACCCTGTGGTTGAACATATTTGGAACTTGCGCAGGTAACCCTTCTTAAAATGGCACCTGTAACAATTAACGTTTGTGTGACATTTTGACAGAAGGTGTTTGAAGTTAAGCTTCTTAATAAACACAGAGTAGCAGTAGTACTCATATTGAGTAATGAACGATGGGATTCCTGCCTGGTTTTGCAGATCCTCTTCCTGGCGGGGCTTGCTGTGATCATCGGACTGCAGCGCACGTTCAACTTCTTCTTCCAGCGCTCCAAACTGAGAGGCTCCGCCTTTTTCCTGGGGGGCGTGGCCTTGGTGCTGCTGCGCTGGCCCATTGTCGGCATGGTGATAGAGACCTACGGCTTCGTGCAGCTCTTCAAGTGAGTGGGAGGGGTCTCTAATTTCACTCCGGGTCTGGGAGAAGGACCGGGAGTGGGTAAACAGTGCTGACATGAGCCTGGTCTCATGGAGTGGGGCTGTAACTGCCACGGCAGTGAGGTCACTGTTAAAGCAATTAGTTACAGGGTTACATTTGAGAAGATTGAATCTCCAGTTTCTCTCTCTTTGTTTTAACCCAAAGGACCTTCTTCCCAGTGGCGTTTGGATTCCTTGGATCGCTGGTTAATATTCCATTCCTCAGCTCGGTAAGTGATTTTTTAAATTTTATTCTGAAGAGACACATTTTCAATGTTCTCCTCTGTCAAGGCAGCACGTGATTGAAAAATGACAGTGGAGATTTTTTAGGGAGCGGCTAAGTAACCACCAGGTGGCACTGGTATACACTCTTTGTATGCTGGATTCTCTATGTTAAGCTTGCTTTGCTCAACATTTCAGAATGGTCCCTGTAACACTAGTTACTATACCATGCACCAGGCTAACGCCAGCTTTCATCTGTTTCTCTCCAGTTGTTTAACAAGCTAGCAGGGAGCAGCAGCTCCATGGTGTGACCTGGACCACAAGAACCTAGTGCAGTACCAAAGAAAATCATTATAAAAGAAGAGCATGTGCTATTAGAGGAAGCACACTGAGATACACCCACTTCATAACGAATGGGGAATTGAAGGGGTGCATTTATTTAATTTGACAGTTGGAGAATGAAACATGAAGCTGCACTTCTCCGAGCCTTCGAAGAAAGAAGATGACCCCTTCTCAATGAGGATTCCCTCCCGTAAAAGAATCCGAAATAAACCTAAAACAATAAAAATAACGAACCAATAACTCTTTCGACCAGAGACTCAAGCAAGTGTCAGGTTGTGTCCTGTGATGGAGCAGCCGTGGGCGACACAGACATGTGGCACTGTTCTCTGTGCTATGCTATTATTTAATGCGTTGTGTATGGGGTGTCATCTGGTGCAGTCTGCCCAATCTGTGCTAAATTATTCCTGTTGTAAAAAACAGCATGATTTTCAAAAGGGGCAAAATAAGAACTAGGTCGCAAAATGATTTTTAAAGCCTGACTAATGTAACCACGTCACTTGATTTATATTTTTTAAAAGCGTCGACAAGTGAATACATGACTAATTTCATCGAAACCATTTGAAAGCCAAATCAGGTTTTAGAAATCACTGCCACCTAGTTCTTATTTTGCCCCTTTTGAAAATCATGCTGACAATGTATTAACTTCTTATAAACCGCAAAACCAGAGATTGTACCCAGAATTACCATTAAACATATATATAAAAAAAATTAAAAATCTAAACTATGTTGCATGTTCTAGCACAGGATGACGTGTAAACACAAGATTGACTGGATTGTTGACATATCCTTAACGACAGCTGATTTCTCATACATGATTTCAAACACACAAATGTGTTAACCTGCGTCATTAAACTTTGAATGTGTCCTCTTTGATTTGTTATTCTGGGAGTGGGAGCAAATACTACAGCAGCGAGAGCTGTGAGGAGGCTGATCACCCCCCAGCTGGAGAGCCCTGTAAAATGCTGTGGAAAACATCTCACTATTTCTGTAGTATTAACACAGTCTTTTCCTACCTTTCTTTACACAGCTACTCTTTTGATTGTGCAGTGTGACAGTGTGACAGTGTAAAGGACCCTGTTTCCCTACTCATATTATTTGTATATGGACTGTAGTAGTAATTGATGTTGCTTTTCCCTATGTCTCTCTGCAAGCTTTTGGGGCTAAATAAACCCAGAGACCTGGTGCTTGATCCTGCCAATAAAATAATGTTTCTTTTGAAATTGTGACTGAACTCTGGACTTTTATACATTTCCCAACAAGACCTAAAACGGACCCACTTGCAGGCAGTAAATGCATCTCTTTTCATTTGAAGAGTCACTGAAGGTACAGTTAGGAGCCACGGTGGCTAGTCCTCTATTTTCCCTTTGGACAGCGGGAAGCAATTCTGTTCATGCTTTACCGAAAGTGCAAGACAGGCCTACATTTTATTATTTAATTTTTAGAAAAAAAAAAAAAAATGTTGAAAATGATTCTTCCAGAATGAAAAAGGATGCAATAAGGTTCATGGCATTGCACAACTAACTGCACATCAGTTTCATGGGCTGAGAAACACCACCCCTGTCCATGTCACACGTCTGTATAACATCAAGCCAACTGTAACCCTTGAGGTATCAAACCAATGGGCCAGAAGTAATGGGAGCTCAGACTAAGTGAAGGCACTTAATTTCTCTGGGTTTTATTAGTTAGTATCAGGACCGTGACTCACATCAGAACTGCCATGGATGACACCCGTGGAAATGAGCCGTCACAAACCCACAGATGTAACGTGTGGTGCAGTTTTCCCACACATAGACCCCCCCTATACCCTCATTACCCTCATGATGTCAGTGGGTCTGCTTTGAGACCCGAAGCGCTACGCTAATGTGCAGCAATGCATCTGCAGCCTGCCAGTACAGACTCCCACCCAACAGTACATGCAATGAGTACCAGTGGTCTCAACCCAGCTACATTAAATCTTTTGATTAACCCACCAAAGCACTTATTATTTACAGTTCATAAGTAGTAATGAAAAATACTTTAAAAAGCTAGAAGGCTTGTTCACTCTGGTTGAGAGGTTGGGGTTGGGGTTGGGGTTGGGGTTGGGGTTGGGGTTGGGGTTGGAGTTGGGGTTGGGGTTGGTTTTGGGGTTGGCATTGGGGTTGGGGGGGTGTTATTGTCACTCCCTGTGCTTTGTATCTCTATGCCAGATGATTTTATAAATACACATTTTAATTTATTGTTTGATCACATGCAACAGCTGGGGTTTACTTCCTAATTCCACCTGGGACATACAGTATATACGCACATCTGACACCTCTGCTTGATTGTATTTGGCATGAATATTCTTCTCATGCAGGACCACCTGATAATTTGTAGCAGATGTCTTTGAACTTGTTCATCGGCTTAGACATTGATTGATTTTAATTCAAATCTCATGCTGGTCTTTCAACAACTCCTTTCCACTCGGGTGTGCAATGTGAGTTGGGGTGGAGGGAGGGGCTTGTTTATAAAAACTGGGAACCAGCAGGTCCTGGGTTCGAATGCTACTTCAGCTGATACTGACTCACTCACTGAGTAAATAACTGAAAGAAAGTTCAGTTTGCAATCCAATAGTAACAAAAAGTAACTCTGTGTGGTGCTATAAAAAGAAAATAGCACTTTATGATATTTTAGCTGTTTTTTTTTTTATGAAGACTCAATGATTTAATTAAATCCACTATTCACTGTTTCAACATTCTATTTGGAGAAAGAAACCAAGCAAATTGTAAATCAAGTGCAATGAAATGAGTCCCTGGGAAACAATGACAAATTCAAAGAGAGCAGTGAACGAATCGAGGAAGGGTCTAGCAGGAGTGACGCAAAGCTGGGGCAGATATAAAAAGGGAGCCCATCTCAGAGATAAAAGCCACGTCTGAATCCTGTCCTGAGATCTAAAGATTGACTCAGCTGCAGAGAGAGAAAGAGGCTACCCTGCCCTACTCCAAGCAGACAAGGACAAAGGTAAGCACTCCTCTCTTCCAGGTATCTGCAAAGTGCATGGTCTTCATATTCGCTCTCTTATATGTTCTGCTGTACACCAAGCTAGCAACTATAGTAAAGAAGAGTGAAAGCATTTGTATTCATAGAAAGTAATGATAAAGCTCAGTGAAAGCAACAGTCATTGCAACAGTACAGTGCAATGATCACTTCCATGTATTGCATGTGTAGAGTGAAACTTTCTCAAGGGTACCAGTGCTGCTCAAGTGTATTCACTATGCTCTTTATATTTCCTATTGAATTTGAACTGATTTGTGTAAGTTCAGCAAAGTTTGTTTCTAGAAAACAGCAGCCACTAGATTTGAATATAGGGTAGTGGGGACCACTGTCGATAAAGGTTTTAAGTTTAAAAAAAATAAAAATAAATAAAAAACATGAAAAGGTTTATGTGATTTGGTAGACCTCGTTTGTGATAATGTCCACCAGCTAATTAGATAATCACTCTACCGAAACAAAAAAGCCACCAATAGTGAGCAGGATGCTTTTTTTATAGCTAGAAGAATGGATTAGTAGTATGGAGGGTGTAAAATCGACCTTCAGTCTAGTGACGCAGCCCTTTTGATGTGTGTTAAAGAGGTGGTAGCCTACCTTCCCGCTGGGAACTACTTTCATCTGCTGGCGCTGTTCTCCCCTTCCCAATTGACATGACCTTCTCTCCCTGCCTCCCTTCCCCGGGTGAGCGGGGTGGCTGTGGCTATAGTCTCTTTCATCTTCACAGCCAGCTGGCCACAGCTTGATGTGCTGCCTTCATATGGGAAAATTCCCAGTGTGCTCAACACTGCTTCAGTATTGAACCTTGTGGGTCAATTCTCAAAGGGGTTTACTGCAGTCTGTAGCACATACACGCTTACTTAGAACCACTTCAAGGTCTTTTAAAAGGTAGAGAACGTCTGATTTGTAATATAATAGGAGATTAGCGGTGTCATCGTCATTTCTGTATGCTCATGGCATCTTCAAACCCTGCAAACGGTGCATGGAATCACACCTGGATTTTTAACTTGCATGCTGATTCTACAGCTATGGCCAAACGTTTTGCATCACCTAGAATCTTAGGATTGAGGCATAACGATACGAACATAATTTAGATCTTTTATTTAACATCATGTAAAGAAACTACAAAATGATACTGCAAAAGTTACCGGAAGCCATAACAGTAGTACAGGATTTCGAGATGTCATATTTTTCAATTTGTGTTAGTGTTTCGTTAAGTATACAGAAAACTTCAAAACCGGATGCAGCAGGGGATGTTTGAACCCTTTTTCCCTCTTCAGAGTGCTTCTAGTTCCGCACTGTAAAATGAAAGACTTGTTCAGACTGGTGTATTCTCATTAAACTTTTCCAAGGGATCAACTCTAACTAATTGTATTCTATCATTGCTCTGTACACAACCCACAAACGCTAAACAATGAGATTTTACTAGGGCATGTCAAAACTTGTAAGGATATTTAAAGGATTTCCAATGCATATTATTTCTAACCATGCTCTCAAGATAAAGGCTAAAGTGTTATATATAAAAACTGTATCCCTGTTGTCTGGGTATGTAATGTTAGTACAGGAACATTTACTTGGTAGAAAAAGTAAAACTTAGAAGTAGTATTTATTAATATGGAAGCCACTTGCCAAACCTAATCTACTTGACTTAAAGTTTTGCCTTAGCATCTGTGATTTGCAGTAATGATAAAAAGTATCAATTTAATGTCAGGAAGACCACCTAAAAAAATTCTCAGTTTTGAGAAAAATTCAAAACATTACAAGTGCTTATAAGTGTGGGTTGTCTCTGAATTTTGTCTACAAGGAAATACACAATCTGAGCAACAGACAGGACAATTCGAAAGTGCAGCAGAACATCCAGACAGCTGACCGCCGGACAGACAGACAGACAGACCAGCTGACCGTCACGCCCTTCCCAGGCTCCGCTATGAGTTTACTGATGCTCCCGCTGTTGGTGTTGCTGGTCAGAGCCCAGCAAGGAGAGCCCCTGGGAGCTGGACCACCAATCAGTCACCCCAAACCTGCAGGTAGGTCCACAAACCTTTCAAACCCAGAACGTAGCTATGGGTCTATGCCTCTGCCAACAGGTACCCCTTCCATAGTGGATATTTTTATCCCAGAATATCCATGATCGACTAGCTGAACCAAGACAGATAGAGAAAGAAAAGCCGGATGGTCACTCTGAGAGTCATATGCTACGTTTCCAAGTATTATATAAAGTAAATACATCTTGCTTGTTTCCAGGAGAGCTGCTAAAACTCCTTATGCGGGACATGTTGAGCGAAAAAAAGGTCTCGTCTTCCTGGGGGACTCCCCTGTCCCCTGGGAGAGCTCCCATGTCATTGGCCAGCCTGCTGTTCAGGGAGGAGCTACCCCTGAAAGAACGTCCCACTCCGGTGAGGCCCCTCCCCCCAGCAGAGAAGCGGCAGAAGGACCTGTCCTCCTACAACTGGAACTCATTCGGTCTCCGTTACGGAAAGCGTCAAGCCGGGCTGCTAGCACAGAGAGCAGCAGAGGCCAACAGAAACCCAAACTGACTTGTCCCTTAGCTGTGGCTGCTACTGCTACTGTGTTCAGACTGCAACACTGACTCTCAGCTCTTACCCCCTGTTTTAAAACCAAATGTACACTCCTTAAAGCCTTAGTTCCACATAGTTTTAAAGAAAATGGCACTCTTGCATTTTGTACATAACCTTGTTTTATAAAACTACAGTCTGATTGATTCTAAAGACCACCCCCATGACTGTACAACATAAAGTCAGACCCCTTAAATACAACTTTTTAAAGAGTTGGCTGCCAGTTTGTGCGCTCACAGTGGTCACTGTGGTCTATAATACAGGTTTGCCTGTATTAATTTAAAGTTGCTTTCAAATTCTACTAAAAAATGTGGCACTTCATCAGAAGTTATATCAGTTTTGCTGAGGATGTTATGCTCTTAAATGCATAGCAATTTTGAAGTCAATTAAATGTTTTGTTTTCTAGTTTTAAAAAAAGGGTTTATAGGTGATCTCTCATTCCAGTGCCTAAGTATACATATCAGACATTCGGCTCTTCAGCACTGCCTCTTCGCATCTTAAATAATAAGTACTGCTTTCTATCACTGTCAGCGTGCATTCTCAGCTTTCTAGAATGCATTTTTTAAAAACACATTTTTATCCCAGTCCAACATTGATAACAATGATTTTCAACTGTAATTGCTGAATTAAAAAATAAAACTGAATGAAAACTGTTTTCAGCTAGTTGTTGTTCTGTTTGGTGTTTTGTTTGTTCAGTTAATTTGTTTTATTTAATAAATATGCGCTTAGCGCTTCAAACCCGCAGTACTAGTGTCTGTCTCTTTCTGGTTTGACATCATCCACCAGCCTTCCGTGACAGCACCACAATTATGTTTTCAAACTGCTACCACTAAACTTTTTCTACATACAGTAGGACATGCTCTGGCCTTCAACATAATGCAGGGTAACGTTTAAAACATTATAAAACCTGTGTTTTACCTACTATTTGATCAGCATTGTCAGCAGTGGAATGGACGAGCCCTTAATCCTCAGAACCAATGTACAAGTGGAATGTCACAAAGGCTCCAGTTGATGCACAGCACAGCCTGCCACTGTATGACACATGCTTGTTTTTTTGTTTTGTTTTGTTTTTTTCCAATTAAAAACCAGGACATTAAAAAGTGTTGTCCAGTATTCTTTCTCATATAACAGCTACAAGAAGAGGACACATTCAGCAGAGACAACTTCCTCCCTCGCTAGTATAAAAACCATGACTTGTCTTGGATTTTGTCCACTGAGAACACAGTTATCTCCTGAGATTATTTATCCCCACGATGATAGATCCAGTGTGTTTTATACACAATGGATCATAAGGGGTTTTTAGAACTAAATATTATAATGAATGTTACCGTTAATCTCATCACAAACAAGGAAACGTATTTCCAGGAAAGCCATTCCTTCAGGGGTTTATTTGTTTCCAGAACCAAAAACTCATATTTCCATGGATCACACTCATATAGCACTTTCTCAATCAGGGGAGGTCCTGTGAGAATGTGACTCAACTGGACAGCTGCTCAACGCAACACTTTTATTGACATGTATGAAAACAGGCTATGCCTGTGAAGATTATTAGCACAGCATTACCACTCAATAAAATATTAACATATTTCTCCATTTTCAGACGGTACTCTGGTAGAAGGATTAACATAGGCTTAGCTTAGCTATTAACATGAACGGCATGGACGGCAGATCATTCTTTTTTTTTTGACCGGAGAACAAGTTCATGTCAAGGTGACCCTTTTGATTAGGCAAACAACACGTTTCCTCTTTCTCACAGTGCACATGTTACTCTAAGCAGCCATGAGAAATAAGCATGGGGTGACCAGCCTTCCATTTTTGTCGTTCATTGTCACTCATTGTTCTGGTTTTGCTATTTTTGTATTCACATTTTTTATAAGCACAAAACTGTAGCAGTGCGCACAGCACAGCCATTTATTATACAAAAATAAATTAAAGAAACGCATGGATTACTTGCTATAGTAGCAAGTACAGACAGCACAAGAGAGTAACCATTTAGTGTTTTATACAAAATATACAGATGTCTACATCTACAGAAACACTGACACCATTTCAATTATTAAAACAGGACCCTCTGTGGATTTTTAAAATATATTTGTACAGGCATATTATAGAGAGTTTTCATAACCTTAGCACACTATAATTTTACAGTATGATTTTAGGAATGTTGTTCCGGTGTACTGCAAAAGCTTTGCTTATACATAAGGTTTTAAAAAGGTGAACCTTATTCCAAATACGCACTGGAAGAGGTAACTGGTTATTTTTAAGGTCATCAATACGAGAGACCATGTACATTATTTATTTTAATTAAAAAATGAAATGAAAGAATCCATGGAAGAAACGGATTGCGTAGATTTAGTAAGCGTAGCCTTGCAATGGCCTTTTCATGTTCTGTGCACCCATCTGTTTAAGTCTGTTATCAATCACAGAGCAATTTCAGAATGAGCAATTCTCCTGGCTGTACCTATTAGACATCATTCACTGACCCTGGGGATGAGACATACCTTAGCCTTTACTGAACTATAGGTTTGACATTTTATTAAGTCATGTAAATATGTGAGGGCTGGTTTTGTCTCCAATCGCTGTCCTCGCTCCTCTGCTGTAGCGAGAAGGCAGACACACAGTATAAGCCACGTAGAAAGATGGAGATCTGAGACAGTATTTTGGCTTTAGGATGTAGGCAATCGTCAGGCCATTACACAAGGTAATATGAAATTATCCAAAGATATAATAATAGGAGTTCCACGTTTTTGTTTAATCTTACATACCAGTACCCAGACATTAGATGATATTATTATTATTATTATTATTATTATTATTATTATTATTATTATTATTATTATTATTATTATTATTGATTTACTTATATTAAATGTATACAGGTAGATTATTAGACTACAAAAATATAAAATAGAATTTAAAATGTGATTCTTTAAGGTGATTTTTCCAGGGACATAATTTGCGATGCAGTACAGTACTGTATATTGTTTTCTGAATGCAATGTAAATGTTTTATTGTGGCACTTCTCCAGTCTTGTTGGGTTGGTTGGGTAAGCCGGCTCACCTCGTCTCTCCAACCCCCTGTGTTTTCCCACGCCCGCGGGCAGTGTCTGGGCAGCATGTGCCGGAGCAGGGGAGTGACGCAGAGTCTGTGTCCTCTGTGATTCGCTCCCGGGGTCTTTCAAAGCTCTGACTGTGGGAAACCAGCTCTTGGGGCCAGTCGGGACCTGGGGTCACAGGACGGCTCATAAGTGCCACTTAATGCCTTCCAAAAAAATTCGCCAGAGCTGTCACTGCAAACCTCGCACTGGCCATCTGGCTATTGGTCTCTGACATCCTGGAATGGGCAGAATGGATTTGGAGAAGGGAATGGACAATTATCAATGACATATGCTTAAACAGACTGCTAATTAATATGCAGATTGCTCACATTCAAATGCAGACTGAAACCTGTTCTTTTGTTATATAGCCTGTTGTTTGGATTTATAATTCATTCTTTAGTTAATACAGGTTATTCAACATGGAAATCCCTCACTCCATAAGATATTAAGTCCAGTCCACACCTCGTAAGAGTATTGCATTCTTCAGCATCATTTTCCAGAGCCAAACTTCTTAATTATTGCCTTGACATACGTCAGTCAGTCTGGGAAGCTGTACAGTGACACAACTTCACCATAACAACATATTTTCAAGTCACAAGAGACACAGTATTTTTATTCTGGTATAATAGTTTGAGTGCTGTTTTACTTATTGAGCAGTAACGGCTCTACTGAAAACGGCCCTTGTTATTAGACCAAAATTCCTTTGTTTATGTGTCAAGTGCCTTGCCAAAGAGCAGTGGAGTGGTTTATGCCAGATTGAAAAGACAGATTGAGAAAAGTGTTTTTTTTTTTGTTTTTTTTTTTGCAGATGAGCAATTTTCTCTTTCAATGTAATCTTAAATTATTTGGAGCAACAAAATCGATCTACAGTCTACAATGTTCTATCTAAAATCCATTGGCACTGAAAGTGGATTTAACTTCATCATTCATTTTGATATGTAATCATGAGCAACCCTGAAATACAGACAAGTATCTTAACCATTATGCAAATGAGCCACAGTCATTACATTTAATTCCAGGCCCAATGATTCAATATTTCCACTGGGTCTAATAAATGCTTTAAAATATAGGCATGTTTTGGAACCTATATAATATTCAGTGTTCCTCCAGGACATACAGTCCATGGATACTGGCTGTTGTTGTTGTTGTTGTTGTTGTTGTTGTCGTTGCTGTTGTTGTGTTTGCTTTCTGGTTGAAGACGTGAGCTCTTCAAGTTTCTTTGAAGTCAGTTTCTCTGTACTGTTCCCCTGCTTGTCTGGCACTGCTTGGCAGCGGGATAAGACTTCCGCACGTATCTGTAATCTTTGCCCCTGCTGTTATTGCATCTCTTTGACGTGAACATTAACATCTTTTCCTCGGCACAGGGCAGGCTTGTGTACACAGCGCTGACCTTGGGTTTGACCTTTGGGCGAGCTGTGGGAACCGAGTCTAACTCACAGGAATTAGATGAGCGAAAGACAGTGAGAGAAATAGAGAGAGAGAGAGAGAGAGAGAGAGAGAGAGAGAGAGAGCACAGCAAAGAGGCAGGAGAGAGAGTGAGTGCTTCCAGTTATTTCAAACAATAACACATTTATTTCATTTGTACTATCATTTAAACATCAATCTGTCTTTCCTATTTTCACCTGAATAAGATACCTTTGAGGTCTTGAAAGTTTGTGATTAATTATTGTTTAGTTAGTGCAATAAAAGGTATCCCATCTCCTTCTCTCTGTCTATCATCTCTGGACTGACACTGCTACCATTTTATATATTAATGATCCCCTTTCACACTGGCATGCTCTATCCGAGTCGGAACCTACCTGGATCAGGACCTGGTGTCATGCGGGTCGGGTACGTGATTTCACACTGCTTTTGATAAAGCAGGGTAGACCTGGGTGGCAGACGCAAGTACACAATGTGTGTACCAAAGCCCCCGGAAGCAGCTTGTTACTGACGCTTCCATCCAAGCTTCTCTGGATTGAAAAATCGGCCCAAATGATTAGAGCAAATGTTTCTACATCCCTGCTGCAATCTGGCTCATGCTGTGTCTCAAGCAACAAAAATATGGCTAAACAGAATAAACAGAAAGGTTCCTTGCAGAAGTGAAACCTTCACACAGGCATGGCTGTTTATTATTTTGTTAGCTAAAGAACATCCATCATGCATTTTGTCTCGCTCAACCCGGGTCAAAGCACGTCGACCCACATCGATGACCCAGGTACGTGGTTTCACACCAGAGCCCGGGTCCGGACCCGGGTAGGAGTGCCAGTGTGAAAGGGGCTTAAGAGGGACAAAGTCTGGAAATGCTTCAATGTGTCCCTCCTCTATGTTCTTGTTTTATCTAATCTCTACTTATCCAGGCTGTCTGCATAATCTAAACAGCAGCCTTCGCTCCTTCTGCAGAGCACTCGAGTTACTCCAGATCTCTGGAACAGCGAAACACCATAATTCAAGAAACAAGCCATTCATTCATCACATACAGTACAAGATTAAGAGGGGCCAATTATGTGAAAACAAATGAGTACCAGAAGTTACACAAATGGCCTGATAAATATTCCGCTTGCTGAAACATCAGCAGAATATTACCAGTTTGTGTTGTGCATCAGAGGCCTGTGAAGCCAAGCTCCTTCTAGCTGCAGGCCCTCTGATTAATCCCAGAAGAAAGCTGCTCAGCTGTGAGAACAAGACTAAGACCCCTCCCAGGAACCCTGTATTATATGAGACAGCCCCAGAGAGCAATGCATCTGAGGAGACAGTGTTTGTTTAGTCCTGGTAAGGTTACTGCCACTGGCAACAGCCATGTACCTTCAGTTAGGGGAATGCAGAAGCTATCTGGATTATGAGTCCCTAAGCTCTAATCACAGAGACCACACTGCTACCCTCCAGTCCCAGTCCCTAAACTCTAATCACAGAGACCACACTGCAACCCCCCAGTCACTCAGCTCTACCCACTAGACCACACTGCTACCCTCCCAATCCCTCAGCTCTAACCACTAGCTTTAAATGCAAAGCTCTTTCACCTCTGGGCATTTGGGGTAAAATACCCATTTCTCTCAATCTCTTTCTGACTGCACGGTTTCACTGCCAGCTTCCCAACCCCAGGCGATGAGGGGCACCTCCCGTTGAAGCAGTGCAGTCTGTGGACCTCTGACAGGCCTCTCCGTCACTGCTTTCTGTCTCAGCGCGACCCCTAGGTTGCCCTGTTCTGGGCCTGATCCAGCAAGGAGGGGCTGGTGCTCGGAGGGGGCACGCTGAAACTTGGGCCTGCGGGTCACAGCCAAACGCAGGAGAGCGATGGTATAAAAGGAAGAGCGTGAAAGGCAGTTTATCAGAGACGTAGACTTTTGGAGCTTGGTCGTTCTGAATCTCTACACTACAAACCCAAACTGCAATGCGCTGCTGGGCTGCTTTCCTGCTGGCGCTGGTAATCAGCTCAAGCCAGGCCATCACAAGGTAAGGGCACTTGCTAATTTATATCCAATTCATTTCCAGTTTTATCTGCATGTTGCTGGTTTTATAAAGTGAAACACCGCAATACCCTGGAGGAGTGGGTTGAGCTTGTTCCCAGGCTGTGATTGAATTAATGAACTGATTAAGTTTATTTAATGATGTAATATAGGATATAAAACCAGGGGGATTTCAAAAGAGCGAGATTGTGTACCCCTGGTCTAATGATTTGAGCCGAGGGACTGGGAGGTGAGCAGCACGGTCAGCCGTATTCCACAATACCAAATTGGATTCCAGAACAAATTAACTTGGAGTAGTTTTACAGATGTGCAGCATCAGCAGTGAATGTGACCAAAACAAGGGCACATTCTCAGAATATTTAATTTTTAACCTCAAAAGGGAATGTGTTTTTATCCTTTAATGCCAAGATTTTTCAGAGGGGTTAGGCTGGATCAGACTGTTTGGGTGATGTGATGAGAGAACTGTTTCACATTTTCGGTGCTTTGCATTTTGAAGGGCATATAAAAAAAAAAATCACACTCATTGCGCTCACACAGAAATTCAACAGGGAACAGTACTGTAGGCAGCGTAGAGTCAGTCTGGACAATCCTAATCAGTATTGATACAGTATTATATTGACATCTGCTGGTATTACAATGCAAGCAAACTGAAATACAGCTATGGCCAAAAGGTTTGCATCACCTTATAGAATTAACTCATTGTGCTTCATCAAGTCGAATGAAACCTGCTGAATAATGTTACGTTAACATACTGAATTACATACCGCTTTGTAGTTTCCCTATACTTCAGTAAAAAAAACCGACAAATTAAAAAATGTGACCTCTCGAAATCTAACATGAAATACTAGACTTTTGCGATATCACATTGTAGTGTATTTGATTACATGATGTTAAATAAAAGATCTAAATTATATTCATATAGTGTTTTTTTTTTTTAAATTATTATTATTATTATTATTATTATTATTATTATTATTATGTCTCAATCCTAAAATTCTCGGGGATGCAAAACTTTTGGTCATAGCTGTAGATGTACATTTTGCAGGTTTTGAATTAAAATTGTGCTAGTGTTGTACATCTCATATCTAGACTGCATTATATTTATAGTTAACAGAAGTATATGTGCTTTTATAATAGCAGGGTTTTATACTGAAATGAAATGGAGATGGGAATACAGTAAGTACTGGGTCTGGATGGACCACATTTCCCCCTTCCGGATCTAAGCAATAGCTGTCTGACTGTGGTTTAGAGCAGCCGGGTCCTAACCTCCTGACCAAGCCCCTCTCCCTCTCGCTCTCCAGGATCGCTCTGAGGAAGATGCCCTCGGTGCGGGAGACCCTGCGGGGCATGGGAGTGACGCCAGCAGAGGTCTTTGCGGAACTGAGCTTGAAGGAAGCTGTGAATCCACACCCTAGCAACGGGACAACCCCACTCACCAACTACTATGATGTGAGACCATAAACCTGCTATTTGCTCTGCTTTTGTAATAACTTTATTTAAAAAAGGTCACAGAGTATAGGTTTGTAAATGTAGGTATTAAATCTGATTTCCCCCCCCCCCTCTCTCCCCCCCTCCTCCCTCCCTCTCTCTCTCTCCCTCTCCCCCTCCTCCCTCTCTCTCTCTTCCCTCCCTCCCTCTCTCTCCTTCCTCACTCCCTCCCTCTCTCTCTCCCCCTCCTCCCTCCCTCTCTCTCTCTTCCCTCCCTCCCTCTCTCTTCCCTCTCTCTCTCCCCCTCCTCCCTCCCTCTCTCTCTCTCTTCCCTCCCTCCCTCTCTCTTCCCTCCCTCCCTCTCTCTCCTCCCTCCCTCTCTCTCTCTCTCCCCCTCCTCCCTCCCTCTCTCTCTCTCTCCCCCTCCTCCCTCTCTCTCTCTTCCCTCCCTCCCTCTCTCTCTCTCCCCTCCCTCCCTCTCTCTCTCTTCCCTCCCTCCCTCTCTCTCTCTCCCCTCCCTCCCTCTCTCTCTCTCCACCCTTCCCCTCTCAATCTCTCCTCCTCCTCCCTCCCTCTCTCTTCCCTCCCTCCCTCTCTCATCCCCTCAATCTCTCTCTCTCTCTCCTCCATCCCTTCCCCCCTCTCTCTCTCTCCCTCTCTCCTTCTCCTCCTCCCTCTCTCTCCTGCCTCCCTCTCTCTCTTTCACTCTCTCTCTCTCTCTCTCTTTGTCTCCTCTCTTTCTCGTCTCTTTGCTCCAGACTCAGTATTTCGGAGAGATCAGTATCGGCTCCCCGCCCCAGATTTTCAACGTGGTATTTGACACCGGTTCCTCCAACCTCTGGGTGCCATCCTACAGCTGCTCTCCCCTGTACACTGCCTGCTGTGAGTCCTGATGCAGCACAGCTGCACATTCCATCCATACTGATACACATAAGAGACTGATATAGCACACACACACACACACACACACACAGATTCCCACAGACTGCTCTCTATACTGAGCGCCCAACATAACACTGTGTAACGTTTGACACAATATGTGGCATTTACATTAATACTGTGTGGAAGAAAGATAAGATCAAATATTGTGAAATACAGTACTGTGAGTTTTATTAATTATGAGCATTTCCCCCCACAATTACCCCTAGAGAGCAGTATTGGATGACAATACATACAGTATTTTACAAAATGCATATTCCATATACTATGCAAATTGGTCAGGATGTTGGATTGGTAGATTTGAATTATCTGCAGTCTACCATGCCACTAGTCCTGAATAAATCAATAACTCGAATCTATTTGCTTTCCCCAGTTTCACACAACAGATACGACTCCTCCAAGTCCAACACACACATAGAGAACGGGACAGTTTTCTCGATTCAGTATGGCTCTGGCAACGTCAGGGGGTTCCTCAGTCAAGACCTGGTGGTGGTAAGCTGAGAAAACTGAAAGGGTCCCAAAACGCATGGAACTTATTCAATCACTTTTACTGCATCCTGAGTTGTCTTACTGTGCCGATCCATTCATTAACCTTAAAGGCACTGAACATAACCTTTGTGGGATCATACTTGAGTTTACTGTGGACTTCAATATTTTACTGCCAGGTCGTTAGACACGCTAGGCCACACCATGCTGCATCCTAATTTCCTGACTCCTGCAGGCAACATCTGGCATCATCATCTTAACTATTCCTTGATATTACTGGATTCTCATTCTTCACAGCTGCACCTTCCAAGATAAACCAGAAAAAATAATTAAATTAAATTCACGACAGAACAAAATGTTGCCTGCAAGCAACATCTTGCTGCATAAGGTACATAAATGATTGTGAAAAGGGTCCTGTTTCTCACGACTCCCTGTCGCCCCCTTCAGGTGGGAGGGATCCCTGTGATCCAGGTGTTTGCTGAAGTTACGGCTCTACCCGCTCTGCCCTTCATCTTTGCCAAGTTTGATGGAGTTCTGGGGATGGGGTACCCCAACTCGGCCATTGACGGGATCACCCCCGTTTTCGATCAGATCCTGTCGCAGCACAGCCTCAAAGAGGAGGTCTTCTCAGTGTATTATAGCAGGTATACTTTAAATTCCTCTATGATTACTTCTCAAGATAACTTCCTACAAAACCACATTGTCTTTAGGGCATAACTCTTAGTGAGTACAAGTTATAACATTTAAAAAAAATGCATTACATTACAAAAGATAGAAATGATCTTAAAAGAATGTGATAAATATAATGTGTTCAGGCTTCCTGAAAAATAGTTTAAACATGATCCAGCTTGAATTATTGCAAGATTGAATTTGGTAGCATCAAAACTATCTCTTGGGAATTGCGTGGGTTTCCTGGGGTCAATCCCATTCCGTAGTGAGTTGGAGGTTAAAACGGAGTGACTGTCTTTCCAGTTTAAACCTCAAACACAAGCAATATGCATTCCAAAAAGAGGCTTTTTTTTTAAAAAAAGGTTTTCACTTGTGTGGCAGGGACCCCCACAAAAAGCCAGGTGGAGAGATTGTGCTGGGGGGCACAGACCCCATCTATTACACTGGAGAATTCAACTACATCAGCACCAGCAAGAAAGGGAAGTGGGAGATCCAGATGAAAGGGTAGGAAACATTTTGATATAAGTACTATATCAATAGCAGCTTCCATAAATCACTCAGAACTCTCACTGTCAAACTCTTCCTTTTTAACCTGCTGATTTACCATGGTCTTTTCTCCAACCTTTAATATGCACCCTTGTGTTACTAGTTAGGTAACTTATAATGCCACAGAACTAGTAACAAGCAACTTACTCTTACAAAATGGTGCAAAAGCACTTAATCTATTACCTCAAACAGGCCTTTTTCTCCTCCTCCTTTCTCTGACATTGTTTCAGACACTATCTCTTTGGCCCCAGTCCCTCGGTCTCTTCCCCCTCCCCCTCTCTCATACCTTCTCTCCCTCCCTCTCTGACACATCCTCTCCCCCTCGTTCCCCTACATACCTCTCTCATTCTGACCTCCCTTTGCTTTTCCTCTCCCCCTTCTCTCATACCTTCTCTCTCCTCCTCTCTTGCAGGGTGTCAGTGGGCGTGGAGCTGTTGTTCTGTAAAGAAGGCTGCACAGCTGTGATTGACACCGGCTCCTCCTACATTACAGGCCCCGCCTCCTCCGTGTCAATTCTAATGAAAGCCATTGGAGCGATTGAACTGGCAGAGGGAGAGGTAAGCAAAAAGGGCAATTCAATCGACTCTTTCAATTAGCTCTACTGGAACATTTTAGGAATTATAAAACAGTTATACAATAACAAAGTGTTCCATGAATTATTATCAACAAATTTGATGTTTGTAGTAGAGGGAAGTGTCAGAATGCTTATTTAATAAATGTAAACAATTAACACATCTTTCTGGTCATGGGTAAATTCCATAAATAAAAACCAATTAAAAAAAGAATGACTCTCAGAATATCAACTCTGTTATTGTGGAGGTTTTGGTGACATGTCGAATTTGCTATTTTAACAACTTTTTAAAGAACTCACTGGGAAAGTAGTTGAAAAAAAGCATGGCACCCTTCCTTTTTACAAAAGCCCTCCATATTAAATGTACCTGGTAATTTGCCAGTCTTGGACTCTCTCTATTCCCACAGTTTTACCGGGCTTTAGAAATCTTTTACCGGAATGTGGGTTTGCTGTGAAGGGAGCTTTCATTTTGCGTGCTGGGCTGGCCTCCTGGATCAAGCGTTTGGTTTCACAGCTCAGCTCTTTGCAGGAATCTGTTGAAGAGCTACACATTAATTTCCATAAACTATGACATATGGTCCCATTCCACCACTGTGCCAAAGCTCAGTTCATAAACATGAAAAATATCTGTAACTGATGGGAATAAGTGTAGGGAGCAAAAAGTGACTCATGTGTGAGCAATTACGTAAAAAAGAGTATGCTCATCTCATCAAAGCACTACACTTGTCAGTGTGCTTCATATTCCCCAGGGCAGAACATAACTTCTTGAATACGCTACGCTATCTGTTATAACTGGATATGCAAAGTAGTGAAGTGTTTATTCTGAGTACTAATGGATCCATCCATAAATTCAGATTAAATCATAAATTTGAAGGTGAAAGTTGTGGACAAGCGGGCAGTTGTCAATCCTGGCTCTGCCTTCTTTAGCGTTCCTGATAAGTTGTATCGTTTATCGTATCGTTGTATTATTGTGTCTAGGACTGCTTGCTTATCTTTCTACCCTCTCCTGTTTACAGTACACGGTAGACTGCGGCAGAGTGAAGTCCCTGCCCAGTATCTCCTTCAGCTTCGGAGGTCATGAATATGAACTGACTGGGGAAGATTACATTCACTGGGTATGTTGATGCTGCTGAACCTAGTTTCTCCTTATATTTCTCTCACTGTTCCAGTGCTGGTAATGACAGAGCTGGAGAGCTGAGAATGGAGTGTTTAGACTAGTGCTCATTACTATTAAGGTACAGTGTGATGACTAGTGTTTAGACTAGGGCTCATTATAAACATGCTATAGAGCTGAGTAGTGTTGAGTACAGTTATAACAGTCTCTGCTCATCTCTATGTGAAACTGACTGCCTCCCTGTCCCCTCCTTGCCAACAGCAGTCCAAGTTTGGGGAGGACTTGTGTGTGGTGACTTTTTCAGGTCTGGATGTGCCCCCGCCCACTGGTCCCATCTGGGTCCTTGGTGCCAACTTCATCAGCCGCTACTATGTGGAGTTCGACCGGAGGAACAACCGAATCGGCTTTGCACGGGCTGTCTGAGAGGAGAGGAACCTCTCCTCTAAAAATAAAATAGAACACCACTCTCACTGTCACAACCGCCGTCCTCTCTTAAAGTCTTCCCCAAATGTGCTCGGAGCAGACCACCTTAGTCCATGCTTTCCCCTTAGATTCAATTTGTGGTGCTACTGTTGTTATAGCAGTAAATAACCAAACAAAACAACTGTGCCAAAAACATCTAGTGGTATTAGGCATGTTGTCATTATCGTGAAATAGTTGAACGTTGTTGCAGTAAATTCTGTATGTCATGCCACCTTGTAGTCTTATCTCATTCTCTCACAGAAGCTGAGAGTTCATTGAATTGGGCTCTTAGTATACATATTGTAGAATTCACTGCTAAGCTTTTTGATTTTGCAGAGTCTTTTGTAATACTTATGTTGACAATATTTAATTTACCTGCTCAATTAGAATATTACATGTCAGTGCTTTGCTATGAAAACTGACATGCTAACTTATTTAACTATTAGTTAAAAAAAATGGTGATTCCCATATGTAATAAATTGTTCAATTAAATGACTTAAATGTTACTAAAATAGACATGGTTTAAAAAAACAATCCTAAATCTGGCTTCTTTCCCCCCTCTCTATATCATGTCCCTCGTTTATCACTTTCTCTTGGTCTCTCTACAATCTTTTTTCAATTCAAACTGCCCCACCCTCCACATTGTCACAGGCCAAATTCTGTCAATGACTATTATAATTAGATACTTGTTTCTGAACATTTTGTACCATTTAATTTATTCAGAAGGTAATGCTAAGTATTAAATGTCACCTATTGCTAAAACTAACTAAAGGGGCTAGATTTTCAAAGTGATTTTTTTTCATCTCGTTAGTAGTATAATTTTTGTCTGAAATAAAACAAACAAGAAACGATGTTAGACTCCTCTAACCACATTTGTTAACAATAGCATGCCATACAGTATATGTACATACTTGTTGTGTGCCAAATGGTGATAACACTAAATTAATTAGAATGTTGTGTGTGTGTGTGTGTGTGTGTGTGTGTGTGTGTGTGTGTGTGTGTGTGTGTGTGTGTGTGTGTACTGTATGTGTATATAAAGGGTGAATCATAATTCACACAACATTGTCAGAGCATCCATGAAAACTGCAAGTTACATGGAGGATGATATGTGAAGGATAATGTCTGTGACAGACACTCTGTAAGGCACTGTTTGACCACCAGAGGGTTGTTGAACAAATTATAAGGACATATGAGCATAAGAATATACAAAAAGTTTGGGAACGAGAAAAGGCCATTTGGCCCTTCAAGACTCGTCCCTTGCTAGCACACCATACTCCCCAATGGGCGGATGACTCATTTAAAATCACATAATCTAGTCTCTTTCTATGTTCCCAGTCTTTTAGATCCTACTACTTCACCTGTTAGGCTAGTCTATGCTTTTATAACTGTAAAAAAAGTGCTTCCTACCTTCTGTTCTAAACTTCCATTTCTTGTTCTTCTCTCTGTGCTTAGTTTGAAGTAGTGTCTTGAGTTCATTTGATCTATTGTATATATTAGTTACACCTTAGGGGAACGACAAAATATATATGTAGGAGCAAGATTGGGGGACATTTTTTAAATCTATGGAACAAAACTCCAAAGGCAACAAATAGAAACACTTTTTTTACAAGCAACTTCTATCAAGGAATTCGAGGAAAGAGAGACACACCTCTTTTTCAAAGTCTGTCTCTTTCTTTCTTTCTTTCTTTCTTTCGTTGGCGTGGACAGAAAATAACATTTTGAAACAGCAGTTACACCCAGATATTTTCAGCAAACCTGTACTTGCACAGAGCTCAACTGAGACGTGTTATCTACACAGTTTCAACCTAGTCTCTTATGCTGGGCTGAATCTGAAAGCTCAGGGCTGTTCCTTATTTGAGTGACTTTGGTGACTACTTCAGCTTCTCAACAAAACCACACTAGCACAATTTTAATTCCAAACATGCTTACCTGCAAAAATGTAGATCTACAGCTGTGGCTAAAAGTTTTGCATCATCTAGAATTTTAGGATTTAAACTATAAAAACTATATAAACTTAATTTAGATATTTTATTAACATCATGTAATCAAAGAAACTACAAAAGTATATCGCCATAACAGTAGTACAGTACTTTATGCTAGAATTCTAAATGTTTTGTCATTTATTTGTTAAATACTATGGACAACTGCAATGCAATTCAATATGTTAACTCAACATTATTCAGCTGGTTTCATTCGACTTAACGACTCAAAATGTGTTAATTCTATAGTGGCCATCATTTCGTGAAGTATGTATAAGAATATACAGGGGTTCTGACGGTAGCAACATATTGAAAAGTCTATTGGAGCAAATTCAATTATTATCAGACTTTAATCCACTCCAGTTTCAAGAACCCTAAGACAGGCTTTAGAAAATGCGAGAATGTACGAGTTGCAAAACTGAGAAGCAGACAGAAGAGGACCGTTCTGGGACTCCGTCTACTCTGCGCCACTGTCCATTTGCATCGCTGTAGAGCCGACTGTCTGGCAACCGGCCACTGTAATTGGACCCTGATGTGCAGTCGGAGTGGGATGTGTTATCGTTAAGGTATGTGTTAGATTTATTTTAACCGAATCTTGGACTGTGGTATTTCTTGGACAGAAGGCGGCTGCAGATGGCTTCGGTTCATGTTGTGAGAGGTTTGATCACAGCAGTAAACCCCTGCCCCACGCATAAAGGATGCCTGAACCATATCCCCATGGGAAATTTAAGAGAGAACGGTATTTTGACTGCATGTGCGTTTGCTGGATCATAGAGAAGTTTTGCAAGACCACGGTATTTCAGTTGCAGTACAGGCAAATGTGGAATGGAATGGAATTGTAAGAGTGACTTATCAAGTAATGCAGTTCCATATTTTACCTCTAGATGGGGCTGCTCTCTACACAAGAACGGGATTTTGGCTCCGCAAACAGAAGGATTTTTATTAAGTCATAGGCTGTAGTTTTTCTTTTGGTGCTGGACTTATCCGTGTATGATAAGTCTGGAGGCTTAAGAAAACAATGCATATTAATGTATTGGATTCGTGTTGCTTTAGCTGTAGGAGTCATTTTCTAAATCACAGAAAGTAATATATTCCTTTGGAAATGAGGCCCTGGTGTTTATAAAAAGCAGAGCTGCCAAGAGTTTACTTCACTCTCAAAGTGTCTCCAAAATATTTGGAATATTTCTTCTGAGGGATCTGCTCCCGCTGGTGTCAATCCAGTTGTGGATTTCACTCTGGGTCTGTTTTTATGAGTATCATTAAAGTTTAATATGAAACTCTACTGCCGTTATCCGTTATTAAATCTTAAAATTACTCATGAGTTTTGGGAATAGGGCCCTCTCTATGAAGAGGTGTATGTTGCTTGTCTAGCATTAAATAATTTCATATCTTATTATTATTATTATTATTATTATTATTATTATTATTATTATTATTATTATTATTAATAAATATTGTAAGTATCTACTATGGAGTCCACAAATTGCTATAGTTGGAAGCAAAAGGTTAAGCTGTCAATCATAAAATGGTCTAAACATGCCTATGAAGGCTTTATAAGTTATATGAGCAACTTTGGCACCTGGACTCTCCTCTAAGGGCTTAGCGGTCATACCTATTATCTGAAGTGAAAACAAAAGGCCAGGAAGCCAACAGCCTAAATGAAAAGGCACTATATTGCAATACAGTGCTTGTTAAGCATAGTTGTGAAGGAGAGACAGTCCTAGTGTTATATCACTTTCCCAGAACTACTACCAACAGCACTTGTTCTAGTGTCAGCATCATTCAACTTCCCCCAGAGACAGAGCGGAAGCAGCAGATCCAGCGTGGAAGCAGAGTGAGCAGCCAGTGATTCCCGAGTCAGAGACGGAACAAGCAGTGACGTGACTCATCAGCAGCAGATCCAGCGTGTGAGCAGTGAGGCAGCGATTCCCGAGTCAGAGACAGAACAGGCAGTGACGTGACTCATCAGCAGCAGATCCAGCGTGTGAGCAGTGAGGCAGCAATTCCCGAGTCAGAGACGGAACAGGCAGTGATGTGACTCATCAGCAGCAGATCCAGCGTGTGAACAGTGAGGCAGCGATTCCCGAGTCAGAGACAGAACAAGCAGTGACGTGACTCATCAGCAGCAGATCCAGCGTGTGAGCAGTGAGGCAGAGATTCCCGAGTCAGAGACAGAACAGGCAGTGACGTGACTCATCAGCAGCAGATCCAGCGTGTGAGCAGTGAGGCAGCGATTCCCGAGTCAGAGACAGAACAGGCAGTGACGTGACTCATCAGCAGCAGATCCAGCGTGTGAGCAGTGAGGCAGCGATTCCCGAGTCAGAGACAGAACAGGCAGTGACGTGACTCATCAGCAGCAGATCCAGCGTGTGAGCAGTGAGGCAGCGATTCCCGAGTCAGAGATGGAACAGGTGGTGACGTGACTCATCAGCAGCAGATCCAGCGTGTGAGCAGTGAGGTAGCGATTCCCGAGTCAGAGACGGAACAGGAGGCGACGTCACTTAGCAGCAGCAGATCCAGCGTGTGAGCAGTGAGGCAGCAATTCCCGAGTCAGAGACGGAACAGGAGGCGACGTCACTTAGCAGCAGCAGATCCAGCGTGTGAGCAGTGAGACAGCGATTCCCGAGTCAGAGACGGAACAGGCAGTGACGTGACTCATCAGCAGCAGATCCAGCGTGTGAGCAGTGAGACAGCGATTCCCGAGTCAGAGACGGAACAGGCAGTGACGTGACTCATCAGCAGCAGATCCAGCGTGTGAGCAGTGAGGTAGCGATTCCCGAGTCAGAGACAGAACAGGCAGTGACGTCACTCATCAGCAGCAGATCCAGAGTGTGAGCAGTGAGGCAGCGATTCCCGAGTCAGAGACAGAACAGGTTGCGACGTGACTCATCAGCACCAGATCCATAGTGTGAGCAGTGAGGCAGCGATTCCCGAGTCAGAGACAGAACAGGCAGTGACGTGACTCATCAGCAGCAGATCCAGCGTGTGAGCAGTGAGGCAGCGATTCCCGAGTCAGAGACAGAACAGGCAGTGACGTGACTCATCAGCAGCAGATCCAGCGTGTGAGCAGTGAGGCAGCGATTCCCAAGTCAGAGACAGAACAGGTGGCGACGTGACTCAGCAGCAGCAGATGCAGCGTGTGAGCAGTGAGACAGCGATTCCCGAGTCAGACGGAATGGCGCCAGTGCGGTTCTCATCAGCAACAACACACAATAGCATAATATAACTAAAAACACCACATTCATCAATAAATCACTACAGTTGGCTGTAAAAGAAAAAAAAAACATATATGTGGTGACTTTCATCTGAATTCACTCGGGAAACTGCTTGCATTTTGTAACATCTGCTCTGTGTGAAAAGCTTACACCATTTGCATTTTAAACTTTGTGAGCATACAGTGCATATTTCCTCCTTTTATGATCTATTACACATGTTACCCAAGTGGTTTGCGTTCTCCACCTGCACCAGATTATATTACTACAAGAAAAAAATATATATGCTTGGACAATGACATGTCTATAGATCTACAAAACAATGTAGACCATCTACTGTTCCCTTATAGTGTGAAACATGTACCCCCAGATTGTCACACCCAATCACAAATGTATTGCTAGGATTTGGATGTATTAGGAATGATATTCATATCTGCTGTGAATTTTGCTTCACTATTGCGTAGTCTTGTGCAATACAGCTGTTAGTCTGTTTGATGATTCATACAGTGGCATGTGTACAGTGCATGTCCAACATTATTAACAATGTCCTTTTTTAGGAAAATTATAACATTTCATATGGATATGAATTCAGTATGAACATTAATAAAGAATCCACTAATTAAGCAAAGCGATGGGTCTTGCAAGGAACTCAATTTAACCTTAGATCAAATGACTTAAACATCAAGCATATTTTAGGCGCTTCCAACACCAGTTAAATCGAATAGCTAGTATCTTGTTTGTCCTTCGATAAACAATAGGTCCAATGATCAGCAAGGAAAGGATTGATATCTTACCTCAATCCATTATGTCCCCACTGTGAGAAAGAGTTTGCCTCCTCCCCCCCCAACCAGCTCCTGCTATCCTGCCCCCTGCCCATGGCTATATACAGTCAGCTTCTCCACTTAAATGCCTGTTCATGGTAACAAGTGAACCAACACCAGATTCATGGTTTATAACAATCGTTAAATGAATATTTTCTTTAAGTGGATCCAAATGTAATAAAGCAATTTAATTACAATGTTTGTTTGTTTTTTTTATGTCCTAAATCAGTGTTATTCTTGATACCTCATTATTTATTCAAATACACATACATGTTGTACAAAATTAGACCTACATTTTGCAGGTATAAAATGGTATTGTGTTATAAAGTGTATATACTATTACTGTGCCCCCACAAGCTTACTGCTCAAAAAGAATATTGAGTCAGCCTCAGTTGTAATATAATGTAGGGTCTGCAATTCAAGGTAAAATGTAAAGTCAACATGTATATGTTGGTCATCTCACTTCTATTTATGCAACAGTATTGTGTGATACACTGCGGATAACGGATTCTGACCCCTGTCGAGGTGAAGAGGTTAAAAGCTCTACAACCACACCTGCTAACGAGTCATTTGCATAACTGTTAAGTCGCTCGCTTGTTGTGGTGTGCAGGGTTACCTTTTTGAAATTGATCCAAAAATGCAGCACGAAAGGTTGCGTTGAAAGAAACCGCCGAGGTTTGCTTTGATCATCAGGGCAGCAGTGTGGAGTAGTGGTTAGGGCTCAGGGCTCTGGACTCTAGACCGGAGGGTCATGGGTTCAATCCCAGGTGGTGGGGGGGTCACTGCTGCTGTACCCTTGAGCAAGGTACTTTACCTAGATTGCTACAGTTAAAACCCAACTGTATAAATGGGTAATTGTATGTAAAAAATAATGTGATATCTTGTAACAATTGTAAGTCGCCCTGGATAAGGGTGTCTGCTAAAAAATATTTGATTTAACTTCCCATTGGTGATCACATTGTGCTGTTGCAAAGTTTGACATGTTGTTTTGATGTGCTTTCACTAAGCTAACCATGGTATACCGCAATCGCCTTTAATAAGGCTATAAGAGCATTTTTTTAATTAAAGTATGAGGCAATTATATTTATTAAATTATAGCACATACTTAAAATTGAACATGAAAAAGATCTAAAACAACAACAGCCATTAGGGTTGCCACATTTTCCACAGACCAAACCTGGACATATTTCTCAGTCAGCCTTGCTCTATCAAAACTGCACTATACTGTAATACAGTTTAACACAATACTACCAGATCTCTGTACAAATCAATAATCATGCAGTATACACAGTATTGTGCTCTTGATATTTCTAGCAGTCGAACTCGCAAGCCAGAAAAATAGTAGCTATATCAGGGTACGTTAGAGGCTAATCTTACCTGAGACAAGTAGCTGTGGTGATGAGTCACTCTGAGTAAATCAATGCCATTTCTGAAGCGACGATCCTGTCTGCGTGCTTTTCTTTTTTTTTTTTTTTACAAAGCCTGAAAAGCCTGTTTGTGATGGTCAGAATTATTTTACAGCCATTGTGTCACGGCAGATTTTGGCTGGTATTAAATTTGCAGATTTGTTACCTTGGTAGATTTTAATGGTTTTTGATTTGGCATTTGTCACTTAGCACGTTCACAAAGAAAAATGCCACAGTTTCTACTTTGAATTTCAAAAACATTCAAATACATGTTTACTTAATGAAATGTGTCTGCTAAAACAGCATCTAATTTACAGTAACTAGTTATCTACAATGTCACTGCAGCACCTTGGAGAACAACAAAGAAGGCCTTCTAAAAATGAGTTACAATATTTATATATATGGCCCTTCAATTTTAAGATATCAGTAATTGGAAAGGATTACTAACCGCAGTACACTATAGACATTTGATAACTCTGTTTTAAAACTTAGTTATGGTTCATTAAAATAACACAGTGGAACGATCACAGTGTCATGTAGTTATTGTAGGACAGTATTGCACGTGTGAAAACTTTAACAATATAAAGCCGAAAATAAAACGCTTTAAATTTAAAACTGGTTAATAGACTAGCGAGCACTGGCAAAATCAGCTTTTTTATACGGTGCAGAACTAATTTATTTTAACATATTGTTTAGGGACTTTGCAATACGGTGGATAGTAGTATCTACATGTATCGACAATAACAGTCCTCAGCAAATTTGCACCATTGTTACAGATTTGTTACAGAATTGTTTGTGCCAGTCTGGCATAAACAATTTTGTCAGCTTCAGAGTTTCTGATCGCATCATAAATTCCAGATTGCCTAAATCCATTGATGGAAATGGCTGGTCTGCTTTTCATTTTTTTAAGCAAATTGGCGATCCAATCCAAACTGCCAATAAAGCCAAAATAAATTCCACTCCAAAATGTCCCGTTATATGGTATGTCAAAGAACATATAAAAGGAAGGTTGGTGTTTCTTATGCGTTTCATTATTGTGGAGCAGTGGCGTGGCCAGGATTTTGTTTCGGGGGTGGATGGAGATATTTTGCTGATGGGTAAGCTACCATTGGTGAATAAAAGTTTGAGCACCCTTCTATATATTACCTTTATCAGCTTCATCTGGTGATCCTTGTTTGTTTGAACTGTTGCCTGTTTATTCAGAAAATCAGGAAAACTCATTGTGGAGTTGCTACAGGATTTAACGTAGGCTTCAGTTTTTTTTATGTAGCACGTCCCCTACAGTTTAATTGTCTGTCAGATTCATTCAGTCGTTCATAATAACTTAAAACTGAGAACTATACCTGTTGTAAAAGGGTGGAGGGCTAGTTATGAAGGCTATAATGTGTGTATGTGTATATGCATGTTTGTATGTATGTATATGTGTGTGTGGCTGTTTGTTCAGGTGTAGAGGGCCCGCAAGTGTATGCTTGCCTAGGGCCCAGTGATGGAATAATCCGGCCCTGCTCTTAAAGTAATGGATTACGACAACATGGAGAAAGACACTTTGTGGAAATACTTGTAGAAATGAGATAAATGCATGACCTATTATATGCGTTCCTAGAAGTTCAGTATGCAAATAAAATGTGAATTTGTCGAACGATTCTTGTTTAAGTGCCTTCCGATTTAAGACAACACCACTGATCCTAATGTAACCACTGACGGTTGTGAGCAACGGCAGGTGCTTTTTGTTCTAACCACTATTTCCTGTCTTCATTTCCCGTAAACAGAGAAATAGAGATAAATAGAAACAGAAAGAAGAAGAAACAAAACCTAGATATTTCATATGTGGAGGGTATGAAACACAGCATGCATCTGGACCAAATGGATTGTCATGCAGTAAAGTCTATGATTCCTCAGTTACTGCACTGCATATAAACTTCTATTTACTACTCTGTTAACTCCTGCATCTGATTGAATCAACATTTAGCATCAAGACAAGGCGAAATTATCGCGGGGTGGGGCTGTCCGGAGAGATGGGACAATCTTCTTTGCATATGTCGGGCTAGTTCATATCCGTTTCATAAAGAAAATTGTGCATTCACTTGCAACAAACGTCTTCTGGGAGACGCAGGCGTCGACAACTCATTAAAACAGAAGTAACCTCGAGTCTGCTCCATCTCAGTGTTCGCACATGGGAGATATCGCATGTAATGAGACAACTGATTTATTTTTTAATAATGCAAATCCCACTGTAATGTGAAAGGATATACTTCAGTCCATAGTTGTCCAATGTGAGCCGGCATACAGAATGCCAACACATCAGCATATGAAATAAAGAGTTCTTGGAGAAGGAAGATTTTGATGTCTTGCCATGGCTCATCAGATTACCAACATTTCTCTCTCTTCAAATGTTTGTGGAAAGGGCCAAGAGCATGCTGGGAGCACCGTGTGAACAGGAATGGGAGGGATAGTCAGTTTATTACATATGAACATCTCTATAGAGACTAAAACGATTTATTGCCCTGGAGTCTCTTTTTTTTTCTCAAGAGTGTTATGATACAAAATGATGGGTTGTGTAGCACAGGATGATTCATAATTCGCACAGCATGTTCAGAGCATCGTGAAAACTTGAGGGTACATGGAGGATGATATGCAAAGAAGGATAATGAGGCCGGATGTCTACAGTTGCTCATTACACACACTCTAGGGTATGAATTACGAATCACCCTCTGTAATGTGGCTTTACCATCTGTCATGTACGTCCACTGAGTCACATGTGCTCCAGCATAACAAGACTCCAGCTCAGTCTGAATATTCTGTTAGTGTGCAGTTCAAACACCATCTGCGACCCACCAAAACCTGCGGGAAGTTCGTCCAAAAGAGTGAAGGTGGCACCTAAAACAAAAGGTGAACCAACCACAGCCTGATAAGACATTACTGATGGGCATTGTAATATATGTAATGGCCAGTGGCCAGGGGACTTGAGCGAAGGAAGTGGTGTGAACGAGACCTGAGAATGTCATGATTGTCTAAGGTTTGGTTATAACCCTTTAAAATCGATTGGGACACATTTCAGCATGAACTGCGGGATACTGTACCGCTTGTCATAAAATGGCGCAAACAGACAAGTATTCCAACATGAGCAAATATATATGACCAGCATAATGTGTTTATTATTATTATTATTATTTATTTCTTAGCAGACGCCCTTATCCAGGGCGACTTACAATCGTAAGCAAATACATTTCAAGTGTTACAATACAAGTAATACAATAAGAGCAAGAATACAATAGATTTTGTTCAAGCAAAGTACAAGTGTGACAAACCACAATTCAATAATACAGCAGATAATAGTGATAGTTACATCACGATATGATTGAATAGTGATAGTTACATCAGGATGTGATTAAATACAAAGTACTACAGGTTAAACACTTGGCAGATTACAGTATTCTGAAGTACAGGATTAAATGCAGTAAAATAGGGGGCAGATAAGAGCAAAATAAAGCACATTTACATGAAGGGTGATAGTGTCCCAGGATACAAACAGAGGAGTTCTACAGGTGCTCTTTGAAGAGGTGAGTCTTAAGGAGGCGCCGGAATGTGGTCAGGGACTGGGCAGTCCTGACATCTGTAGGAAGGTCATTCCACCACTGGGGAGCAAGGGTGGAGAAGGAGCGGGCTTTGGAGGCAGGGGAGCGTAGCGGTGGTAGAGCTAGTCTTCTAGTGCAGGCGGAGCGGAGAGGTCGAGTGGGGGTGTAGGGAGAGAAGAGGGTCTGGAGGTAGCTGGGTGTTACTGTTTTGCATCAGAAGTTTGGTTTGGTCTTGCAGCTCACCTGCTGGAAAGCAGGCAGGACGGGACACTGCTTACAATGCACTTGTAATATGAAGCATAGCTAGATTAAATTATCCAGTGTTTAGATATCCTTATTATTGACTTGCATTTGTTCATTGAAGCTGGTTTCATTAAAGCACTGCTCTCAAAAGGACTATAGAAACAACTGTAATTACTGTTCATTTTAAAAAATGTTAAGCTTCAAATAACGTTTTTGCAGAGTGCCAAAATTATGTGCTTGACAACGTATTTTTTCCACTTTGTTTCGCCAAGAGTTTGTGGTGAACATGTAGCATCGGTATGCACAGTTAAACTTAAAGAGTAATGCTGCTGGAGAGGGCAGAATATTTATGCTGGAGGTCATTGTTAATGAAAGCTCTGGAGAGCTCAGAATGGAGTGTTTACACTAGCGCTCATTATAAAAGTGCTAAGTAAAGACAGCGCTGGAGAAAAATGTTTAGAGAGAGGATGGCAGTGCTGTAAAACTGAGAATGGAGTCTTTAAACTTTAGACTGGAGCTCTCTTCTTTACTATTCAACTTAAAACTGATTGAGTATGTGTTTTTTATGTTGTTTGGTGTGGTGTTGTGAGTCTCTTGCCAGGTCCTTATTGTAAATGACAATTTTTTCTCAATTGATTCAACTGGATAAATAAAGCTTTTGATTGATTAATTAATTGGCTAGTGCTCATTATTTCAGAACAGGGTTACAGTGCTGGAGTTTTAAGAGTGTTTTATAAATATGAAGACAAAGGAGGAGGTTGAACAGTACCAGTGGCGGGCCGACTAGTCCAATGAACAGGAGCAACGATGCTATTGTTCTTAAGAGCGCTAGTTTTTTGGTGTTTTCTGTTTGGAGTGTCATTTTTTTTTTTTTAATGTTCTTACTCATAGACGTTGCATATTAGCATATATAGTTACAGTACATAGAACAGGAGAGCGCTTTGTATTGTGCATTTTATGTACATAGAGTTCTTTTTTTTTAAACAAAAAAACATTTTTTCTTCTTCTTCTCCATATGGCTTATTATTTGCAAACTTTAGCATTCTCGCCTGCCAGACAAAAAGGTACTGGATCTGGGATCCAGTGCGATCCAGCACAAATGAACCCCTGGTTGCATACAGTTTCCATCACAATAGGGAAAAGCAAAGGCTGCCCACATTTCATCAGGTTGACTTTCATCACACATGACTGGAACACACTGCGCACCCAATCTTGATGGTCATCTGCAATTTGTCATTTGAATTTTTGAAAACAAACTTAAAAGAAACCAGGAATGTGTGGGTGAATCCAAAAAGCACGGCAATTGACGCATGTCTGTTGCTTAATCACAAGGGCCGACTGTAACACCTCACCACAGGGCAAACAGAGTGTGTGACACAAACCAAGGGGTTCCGATCAGTGTGTGCCCTGCTGTGTTACTCTGGGGCTGGACGGGAGTTTCCAGACCTCAAACCCAGTCCTTCCCAGGAATGAGAAGGAGCAGAAATCTCGTAATACCCAGGCTCTAATTGCCAAAGCCCTCAGTTGTGGCTTTCTAGGCAGTGCAGTACGCTTCATCCATCTCGACCACGAAGTTTCTGTCTCTTTTCTCAGTCTGTTACTGTAGCTGTAGCTGCACTGAAGAAAAAAATCAGTCTTTACAAGGGTGCTTACCTTCTTATTTATTCATAACTCGGGATCCTGAGAGAATAATAATAATAATAATTGCAGTTATTTTCTTTTCATAGCTTTGCACCTTAAATGCATAACATTAACTGGGTTAAAATGGAAAAGGTGTTATTAGGTCACCATTACAAAGTGTTTATGGATCGTCTTGACATGAATGCATCAGACTAGTTCAATTTATTGACCGACAGCTTCACAGAAAAACAACATAGACATTTGACTGAGCCACAAATCCAGTCTGGTGTCTTGTTTTACCACCTGTGTCAATTTTCTTAAAAAGTGGCTACTAAGTTATTCTTAATATGTTTGCTTTGCTGACAGGTTTTCCTTCCTGGGAAATAACTTCAGCATTGGAAGAGGAAGACAGTAAATCAGGGCATGAATACAACATGATGGGTAGCACGGTGTGTATTTCTTGCACTGGGATGGATTGAGGAAGTACAGGATGAGGTTATCTCTCGACAGGAACATATAAACAGAACCTGTCTATGGGCTACCCACACATTTTTGTTTTGACAATGAAACCTTGTATCACTTTACATTGCTATTGTTGGTACAGCTCTTTTGATCTGGTTGTGAGCTATCGTATAAAAAACATAAAAATAAAATAAAATAATGCTCCTTCCTTTGTGACAGAGGGTTTGTGGTTGGAGATTTACTGATATCCCCACCAAACGCTTTCTGTGGTTTAACTCCCTCCTGCTTTCACACGCTTGGGTAATCGTTTGTTTTTCAGAGGAAAAAAAAACAGAGAATAAAACTAGATCACGGAGTTTCCAAAGGCCATGTAATTTGGCTATAGACTAAATAATTGTGTTTTCGAAAAACCAACCACCTATTAAAGCTTGGGTTGTTTTCTGTGAACTCCCAAATCATGCAATAATAAAGGTAGATTAGTCAGATATGTTATAAGTGAACTTCCTAGCCTTTTAGGGCTTAGAGCCCATGTATTACTAATTATGAATCCTACCCATATCAGAACCTGTCATTATTACATATCATGGGCCCAATTTTCCACTGTGGGCAAATTGCCCATGTCCTATATTTTCTATGCAGACCCATTAATACAATTCTGCATATACAATTCCTTACCATACTGACAGCACTTCGAATTAATAATAATTGGGTTCGGTATCTTGATAGCTAGAGTTACATTCAAAGAACAGCAATCTTGAAACAATAACAGGTTGCACTGTGGCACCCATTACAATTTAACAGATACCATGAAGAGACACAAATCCTCACACTCTAGCTTTGGGGTTTTAGATATGCCCTTACTACACACGTGAAAATGGATATATTGTATGTTTGATAAAACTTTACATTGACAGTATGATTTTCAAAAGGGGCAAAACAAATTATTATTGAAAGTTTGATTAATGTAATCACATCACTTGATTTATATTTTTAAAGCATCAACAAGTGAATACACGAGTCATTTCATCGAAACCCTTTGAAAGCCATATACTAAGTGACCCAAATCAGCTTTTAGATATCATTGTGCGACCTAGTTCTTACTTTGCCCCTTTTGAAAATCATGCTGTAAGTGTCTCTAATTACTACGTGTTTACTTAGTACAGTAGTTACTTAGAAAATGCATGTGCACTTACGCATAATTGCAATGCTATTATGCATAGATACAATGTGCTTAATGTTTAAATCTTTTTGCACAATATATGTAAGTACACAGTTGTATCAGGAAAAGGGTTAGGGTTAGGGTTCTGTCTTTAACTACATTAACTTTGCATAATAACACTGTAATTATTTGTAAGTACACGTGTACATACTAAGTAACTACTATATTATATGATATCTATACTTTAGTCTTATTACCTAAAAATCTGTAATCTTCTTTATTAAATCACCTGCATGTAATAATTGCTATTACAGCACAACTCAGCTTTGCGATTTTGTTCAAAGGCAATGAGTGACCTGCCAATATGGTGCCCATGGAGTTTGGAGAGAATCCATTAGCAACGAAAAACCCAGGCTTCCAGCAGGGCATTCTATAACCATTGGCAGAGATACGGTAGTGTGCGTAAGTTCACAACGAAACAGAATAAGAGAAAAAAACAAAACTCTTTTATTACGTTTGTCATGGTGGGGAGTAGCAAACCACAGGATCCGTGGATAATGCAGATGGGAAATATATATTTGTACATACTTTACATATTGACAGCAAGAAACGGAAAAGGCATTTTTAAAACAAATGCATTTCGGTCTGCATAGAACAGAAAAGGTACAAAAATGGTATTAAATCAAAACATTCGGTTCAGTGCTGAATCAGTTGTTTCCCATTACTGAACACATTACTGCGAAACCTGGTGTTAACACTCAATAGACCTTTAATTTAAAACACACAGCACCGTCATAGACATCATAGAACAAGCAAATAACTCAAGTGCTGTATTTTTTGAATGAATCCCCATTTAAAGAAAGTAAACTAAGACAGAATGCACAACACCGTTGCCTAAAAGATCATAAATCGCTTGCAGCTGAAAATTTGAATTATCCCAGTATTCTGCAGGAAAAAAAAATGTTCTTCTCCATCTTGGCAGCTGTTTATTTGCCAATGATTGATCTGATTGCCAAACATCTTATACAAGTCTAATGGGTCACGTGACAGTCAGTATAATACCGCGTCCCACACATATGCTTTGTACATTAGCTTCTGCACATACTATATATGTAACTAATACAGTACAGTATGCTGCTCCCTGAATCAAACAGACACACTATTTCAGCTGTCCACCCCTGTACAGTTTTTGCACAAATGACATAAACTACTAAGGTCATAAAACTTGCAATATATGAGTGTGTCACACAGAGCAGCCCTTAAAATAATCGACCAGCCAATAACTTCCGGTTGTTTGGCAGTGCTCATCCCATGAGATCTGTCAAAAGAAATAGTTCTTTTGTTAGTACATATTAGGGCAAGGGGGAGTTGAGTTTCAAAGTTTAAAATCATGAAGGAAGGAAGGAAATGGATAAATGTCTGTCTTCCCAAAGAGAGTAAAACAAAATAATCGTAGGCAGAAATTAAACCCCCTTCTGTTCCCTGCAGCTGCTGAAGATTGTTTGATATTTAAGCAATGCTGTGTGCAAGTAACCTGAAGTTCCAACTATTACTGCATTCCAGTAACCCTCTCACCTTAGTACGATCACTAGAGACCATGTGCAGAATATTCTTATTACTAATCAGTAGCTGCTGAGCTACAGGTGCATTACAGGTGCCCCTTATTTAACAGTTGTTTTTTTGCAATTGGATGAACCTATAACGCTCTATAATGAAGTTGTAATGGCTGAACATTTCCACAGCAAAAACATCAAATATTTTCATATCAGTAAGAGATCTTGATTTCCCTTACTGTGAGATCAGTTTGAAGAAGAACCAGAAACTTTTGCTGGGAGCATGCACTTGTCTTGCTTTTAATTTGCAGACCACCTGCGAGCTCCTACCCAATGCAAACCATGTGTTATATTGTCATGTGTCTAATTGTTTGAATATACAGTATACCAGTTACAGTTTGGAAATGAAGTCTGCCTAGGCTTCTGTGATGGGGTCCACATAACTGATGATAGAGCCATGGGTTTTTACTGATAAGAGTTAGGGACTAGTGTGGTCCGGTGGTTAAAGAAAAGGGTTTATAACAAGGAGGTCCCTGGTTCAAATCCCGGCTCAGCCACTGACTCACTGTGTGACCTTGAGCAAGTCACTTAACCTTCTTGTGCTCCGTCTTTCGGGTGAGACGTAGTTGTAAGTGACTCTGCAGCTGATGCATTGTTCATACGCCCTAGTCTCTGTAAGTCGCCTTGGATAGGCGTCTGCTAAATAAACAAATAATAATGACAATGATAATAATGATAACAAGTAAACATAGAATAATGCAACAGTTTAACGTTCATTGTTTGTAAACAAAGACGGTACTCATGCAGGTTAAACAATAACGTGCAAAGGTGATGTTTAATGTAAAATATATGAATGTTTATTGTAAATGGAATGAATGTTAAATAATATAGTTTGTTTGTGTATAAAATCCAGGTGTAACTGTTTCGTGAATAACTGATCCTGTTAGGAGTAGGGCATTTCATTGATTTGTGATCTTGTCTTTGTAAACGTCAGTTATTTTGTGCACAAGTTTATTATTATTATTTATTTCTTAGCAGACGCCCTTATCCAGGGCGACTTACAATTGTTACAAGATATCACATTATTTTTTACATACAATTACCCATTTATACAGTTGGGTTTTTACTGGAGCAATCTAGGTAAAGTACCTTGCTCAAAGGTACAGCAGCAGTGTCCCCTACCAGGGATTGAACCCATGACCTTCTGGTCAAGAGTCCAGAGCCCTAACCACTACTCCACACTGCTGCCCTATGCCCTATACTTCACAAGTTTGCGCTATGTGGATAAACACAACTTGATTTGGATGCCATGCATGTGTATTAGTGATTTAAAAACATTCAACTGTGTAATAAAGCATCTTATCTTTCCTGGCCATATTTATTTGGACAGATTAATGAAATAGAAATAAGAAAGGTGTGTTAATCATAACAAACCCTTGAGAGGCTGGCTGATGGGAGCAAAGAGGATGTAGCTCTTCCAATAGGGATCGTTGGGCAAGCAGTCATTCAGATGGGTATTATTAATGAAGAGAGGGACCGGATATTGTAAAGAGAGCTACAAAGAAAACACTCTAACACGGAGATGAAAGGCCAAAGGGCACCCAGCCACAATGATGTAACTGTTCTTACACAACTCACTGCGTTTCATAACAGATGCGATATTACTCAAATGTTATAAAACAGAGATAGAAACGTGTGTCGTAAGTTGTACTAAACCCAACTTGAAAGAGTTGGATAACGATCACATGTCAAATACAGTTGATTCATCATTACAGACCCTATTTAAAACACCAGTTAAAATAGATCGTTTCACTTTCAGAGAACTGGAGCACCTTTAAATCATCACACTTGTTCAGTCAGGAGAAATGGTAACACTTTCAAATAATGACTGCATATTCATAATGAATTCCGTCTGAGTATCACAGGAATAACACCTGAATATCATATGCACCTCCTCTGAGTTCTGAAGTCATTCATTTTGAATTCAGCCCTTTAATTCATTATGATAAAAAAAAATGTAGGTTCCCTTTCCCCTCCATTTGTTCCTAGTTAATTCACTGTTTATTCTTCACTAATTCGAACCCTCTTACTCGCCCACCAGGGGATTGTGAGGAGTGTTAATTCATGCATGAATGCAGGCCTTATACATGTGATCAAGATCATTTGTTACAAAGGAACATGGAATGAATACAGGTAATTAAATCTACATGAAGTGTTACCAGAGAAATATATTTAGTAAAATACAGCAACAGCTGATCATCTATCAAATACAACAAACCAGAAAATAAATGAACCGATAGTGAATTAAGCACTTTATAAATTAAAGGCAGAACACATTGAAATTCAAATACCCTTTTCTAATACAATTGTGTACTTCATCGCACAAGAAGATTTACACGTTAAGTACATTGTAACTATGCATAATAACATTGTAACTATGCATAATAACATTGTTGGGCTGTGGTGGCAACAGTATTCGAAAAACTACTACAAACACAAAGGGGCAGCGTATTCAGTCAAGCTGTTTAAAAAAGAGTTGCGATAACGCAGCAAGCCACAAACACAAGCCAACAAAATAAAGGTCCCCAGTGGCACACCTAGTTAAACGCCGTTGCTCAGGGTGCAGGGTGCACTGTTATGCGCTGCTTCCCATTTCCACTCACACCAGTTTTTCGCTCTTTTTGTGAACTGTGGTATTCCTTGGCATGTCAAAAAATACGGGGGTCTGATCAGCATTTCCGATCTGTCCAAGCTGGCACTGTTTGTTATCTGCTGAAGATCATGTTACTACAGAAGGCAACCTAATCTAACGGACTGTAAATCAAATTACTACATGTTAAACCAAAACTAATAAAGTCGATGTCAGCGATAGAGACCACTATCTCATTGCACTAGCTGTGCTATAATTTCTCAGTCGAAAAGTTAAATCTTAATCAAAAACAAACAGCCAACTTCAAACTGTTCATGGCGAAAATATGTTTTGGATTAAAACATGTCTAGCTGTTCACTCTAAAAACTAAATGCAGACTACCTTGGCATAATACAGAATGCAGTGGTTAAAATAACAATAATGTATCAATTTAACAGTTAGGTGATACTTTTATGAGACAAATAAGCTAAACTTTGCTACAAAGGCCACAAGAAGACAGGCACACAGCATCAGTGATGAATGTGTAATAAAGTTTGTGGTTATCACTGAGAGATTGGTACAAATTAAATAAACACATTTTCAAAGATCTTCTGTTAACTGCATTTTATTGTCCTGGAATCTGGGGGAACGTTCCCTAAATCTGTATTTGCCACCTTCCAGACTCTTCATGTGTGTAAAGCACAGTTGCTGGCAGTGCATTGCTGGGTATTCACTGTTTATCTCATGCTTGGCATGTAAAGCACAGTCCCTGGTTGTGCATTGCCAGGAATGCACTGTTTACCCATGCTTGGTATTGTTTCAGGTCTCTATTCTGAGACATAGTACAGTTATTATGAGAAACAATGAAGCCCTGTTTCTCTCATTATCTTTGCTCTGTCACCCTCTGTGGCTCGCTCCACCAAATACAAACATCTTAGCAGTCATTTTTATTCAATCCAATGTGCTATTCCTGTTTCTTTTGTTTTTGCACCCACTCTGCATTATGTTGCTACCCGTTGAGCTACCTTTTCACTTTAGATTTGAGGTGAAGTCTTTATCTTAATGTGGCAGGTGGTGGCTAATGTGTACATTCAGAGACATTCATGTTGGTATGAAATCTTAAAGAAATGGCAACACACAATCATTTACACTGACTAGAGGTCAAGTTTTATCACTACATTCTGTCAGAATGACACAGATTAAAAGCGAAACAGCTTTAATTATGCAGTGGACAACCACAGAATCATGGGCAGTTTTAAAATCTTAGCACCCTAATGTAAGCACAATACAGGCCCATTTTCAAAGAACACAAATAATGTGCCAACAGATTTACGATAGAAGAACCTCCCATCATTTTGTTGAGGAAAATACTGGCAGAGTCTGAAAAGAACATAGTAGTTTATCACAGCTCAAACAAGAACACTTAGGGCAAGGCTACAGAAACAGGTATTTTTGTGCCATTAAAAGTTCAGTAAAGGTCTGAAAAATTAAATGGTAGGCTGAGGAAATGGTTGATTGTCAGCAGCAATTAAACCCACATGTGTTGTGTAAAGCAATTCCCAAAGCACATAATAAAATATTTGATTCGAGTCTTAATTAACCCCAGTTTATTTTTATAGAGAAAAACTAGAACCATAAAAACATATTTTCAAAGATCTCGCAAATGTATGCAACTCTCACAGTGTGCTTGCATTGTGACTGTCTTGCATATATTCCCGTCCCTGAAATTCAAGAGAGGAGCACTAAGCTTTGGGGTTTCCGCTATAGTTAACTTCAGCATATCCGACTGAAGGAGTTTCACCACACTGCCATTCTCCAGCCAGTTAGTGGAAAGCCAGATAGCAAATAAACCAACTCTGCAGGAATTAATACATTTTAAATGTGTTTGTAACTTGCGATATGAGAATGCACTATAGTACGTCTTTCTATGGGGGCATATTCCAGTGTAATTACAACATCTCCTTGTGATTCCATTCGATGTGTGTTGGAAGTCACTGGATCTAACGTGAGAACCCCACTACCTCTGCCTCAGCACTTGTTGAAGGTTTAACTGTTCGCTTTACAGTATCTGCAGCCCACAACCATGGTGTCAAAATCAACTGGCACTGTCAGACATGTGTTCGACTCAGTATATCCCTCTTCTCTCATTTTTAACTGAGATTCCTTCCTATATTTTAACATGCTATGTTAAATGTTGTTATGATTTTCTTTGAACATTTCTGAAAAATATTTTAGATAATTATAACATAACATTACGTAGAATCTACTCTGTGTCACATAGTGGCAGAGGAGCCCTAAATCTCATCTCCAAATGTATTTTCACTTTCAAGTTAATTAAATCCAGCGGGGGAAAAAAATAAATAAATACTGTTATCATGTCTGTTATCCACAGTAACAGGAAATTAAAATTAATAGTTTGTTGACACCTTATTAATTATAAGTGATTAATGTTGTTGGTGAAATTAAGACTATACATAAATCGGTGCTGATAAAATACTGAAACATTTATAAAAATAAAAAAATCAGACACATTTTAAACACGTGTGTGTGGGGGGGGCTACACAGCTGGTATGTAGCTAGTGTTGCATTTTTTGGGAAATACATTTATTTGCAGCTTGTATTATACAGCTCAAGAGTACTTAAAGAGTAAAATTCATCAAACTGGATGAAAATCTGACGCCTCACTAAATAAAGCTGGTCAAAATGTACTAAATTGCTCTTGTCACAAATTCACTAAAAAACCTAACCAGGCTACCACAAACTCCAGGTAAATATTAGGCCTTACCTTAATGTTTCAGCTACAGTTAACTTCAGCCCATCAGAATGAATGGGTTTCACGACACCACCGTTCTCCACACAGTTAGTGGAAAGTCAGCCCTGATTCTCTGCCACTCGCTGGTAGCACTGAGGGTATAAAACTGACATTTTGTCAATGTGTTTCTTATGCATGCTTATACAATACAAAACCACAAATCACTGCACTCCACTTGCTGAAATTAAAATATTAACTGGTTGTTTTACAATTAAACATAGACACTGTTGTCAGGTCTGACAGATTATTTGGATTCCTCACAAAGTCTGTAACTGAGTGGTTACAGCTGACTCACAGCAACTCAGCTGTTTTACTCCATGTGAGTATTATTACCTTTGACTTTAATAAAATGTAAGTTGACTGTGAGCATTCAGTGAAGAAGGGTCATTCATATCCCAAGACAAATTTCCATTTCGCTCCGTTCTTTCCTGCTCCTACAGAAAGTCTCGCCCACAGTAAATACGATCATATCAGTGGTACAAATTTGGATCATGAGCTGTGTTGCCAAAAATGATGTGGGCGTATGACTGCGATCTGCTCTTATTGCTAAAGGTCAAGCTGTGAGGAAAAAAAAAAACACCATGGAAAGTACATACTGGAATGGGATTTTCCCATTTTAGTGTCCCTTCCTTCCAGAATCACCTACTCACTGTCTGCTTCCTAGCTCCCATGCTAGGGATGTGTTAATCAAGTAAATATTCAAGCCGGTGGTAAATAAGTCTTCTCCCCTTCGTCGATCTTTAGCGACTCATTTGAGGTCATGAATAAATCATATTAAACTGAAGCAAAAAACAATTTTCATCAGCACTGTTTAATAAAATAAAAAATCAACCATCGCAGCTTTTGTCGCAGTGCACCTAGACAATACTTTATAGAAAAAGTAACACCAAACTTTGAGCATGAGCTAAAAACTTTTTTTAAAAAGTGTCCTGTTTAAATGGAATTAGAAATTCATCTAGCAGATCAGCTTTTTAGTTATTCTCTAACTTAATGAATTCCAACTGGATATCGTACGAAAACCAACTTATTCTCTAGGATCCGTTTGGATTTGCCCCAGTCACTCAAATAATCACATGACCATTGTGATAATAAATAAAACAAGCCTTTATTTAACCCCAATGTTTTACAAAGCCATAGCCAATAGAATTATTATTATTATTATTAGTTTATTCGCCTTTATCCAAGGCGACCTACAGAGACTCGGGTGTGTGAACTATGCATCAGCTGCAGAGTCACTTACAACAAAGTCTCACCCGAAAGATGGAGCACAAGGAGGCGAAGTGACTCAATGAGTGATAAAGTGTTTAAAAACTGACAAAGTGTTGAACATAAGACCAAGGGGTCCAAGGGGTTCTAAACAGAACCATTAGGGGTTCTAGAATACGATGCTTCATATTTAGAACCCCCTAAATCAAAAGGTTCTGTTTTAGAACCCATTACTTATAACCCTCAATAAATGAAACCCAACTGGGTAAGATGTACAGGAATTTTTGCAAATCCGTAACTTTTGATTTAGTATATGTGATTTATAATAGCATGTTGCATTTCAGCACGGTGTTATGAAGAACACAAGCCCAATACGGTTTGTGTGTTCCAAGGTCTATGTGCTGTGCATTTATCAGTGTTATTGGAAAATCCCTACAGGAAAATTGGTGTGATTTCCAAGAAGAGGAATCTTATCTGTATATCAACATGGAATGAAAACAGATTATTACATCAGCATTTAAACCGTTTGAGGACATCAAAGTATTCTTACAGAATCCTCGCTCCTTATTGTTCCTGCCACATCCTGTTCTGTACGTCTAGCTAACATATATTTTCAAACCTCATTTTTCATTTTTTTTTGTACAAAAGATTCACTGAGAAAGATCTTAGATGAATATAGATCAATTACAAAAAAACGCTGTTTGTAAACATGTTGAAAAAGACCAACTGACGTGAAATATACAGGGTGATTCATAATTCATGCAACAGTGTTGTTTTGCATTGTTTTAAATTCAACTTAAATATTGACATTATTGAACCCTTCAACATCACGATGCTCCTTAAAAATCTAGCTTTAAAGCAAGATTTGTCACTTAAAATCAAGGAAAACAAAGTTCATTTAATTCCGCAGCTCAATACCAAGACAAGAAGTTAAATTGAATTTGAATTAATTATGCATGCAGGAGAACTCAATACAAAGAGAAACGTTTAAATTTCATTTGAATTCATTTATGAATACAGGAGAACTCAATACAAAGTGATACATTTAAAATGAATTATGAATAACTGAATACCAGAGCAATTAGGACACAGAAATTAGTGAATTGAAATGAACGAGCAGCTGCACACTCAGAAACATTTGTAAACAGAAGCAGAAACCCCTTCTTTGGTTTATGAATGGTTAGCTTCAAGCTCAGTGTCTCTAATTACTGTGTATTTACATAGTAGTTACTTGGTAAATACATGTGTACTTACACATACTTTCAATGTTACTATGCATAGTTACAATGTAATGTTCATTTTTTTGCATTCTATAACCCTAATCCTAAACTTAACCCTAACCCTATCCCTAACTCTAAACCTAACCTTATTTTATGAAATAAGTTATTATAAAAAAAAGAATCCCCAACACTGTTAAAAACTCCCCTTCATTCGTTGGTAAAATAAACTCACAGAATCTTCACAAGGACATTTGGAATGCTTAGTTTTGGTTCCAGATCCGCTGCACAATTCTGGCGAGGAATGTTTGGAAACTCTTGCGGCAGTCAGCTCCTGTTGCCAAAGTGACCAAAGGGAAAACAAATGCAGGAAAAAAAGCGATAGGACAAACAGGTCCTTGTTGAATTGAATATGAATGCTTAACTTGCTTATTAACGTATTTCAATACAATACCGGCATATATAAAAAAAGGTGTTTAAGAATTACACTTACTTATATATGTTCCTTAAAAAAAAAAATTAAAAAAGACAAAACAAGGTAGTTCAGTTTTCAAATGGAGCTGGACTCAGTTTTAGGTTGTGTAACACAGCCTCACGGCTGAGGTTCGTTTAGCCATTTAAACTACAGACCCAAACACAAGATTTATGATGTTACGCTGATGCACACTTTTATTATTTACAATAATAAAACAAAACAAAACAAAAGACGAACTCCGCACAGGAGCGCTAATTAACTTTTAAGCGAACCTAAACTGCTTATCGCAGGCAGGTGGCACTCACCTATAATTACAGCCAGGTGTACCTCTTCCTGGCTCCCTCCCGTGGCATTCTGGGTGATGTAGTTCCTTAGCCCCTCCTGAACTACATATAGTTCTTCCTCCCCCTAGTCTGCCACAGTTGTCACCATCACAATACACTTTTTGGAAATCAGGCTGCTTTTTCAGCCCAGTCTGTGACAAACAAAAACAGTACCGGTAATAAACAAGTGGGGTAGAGTTAAGGCTGGAAAAAGAAATACAAAAATAAATCTCCCTCATTAGCAGCCTATCTAAAATCCTCACGCTATTTTCTTGTTGTTTTTCATGATCTCCGAGAGGTATTGCATACAGCACTCCAATTAGACTGCACGGCTGAATGTAAACTCACGAGTTCCTCCAAACTGTGTACTAAGCTTCTAACTCATGGCATTTTTATTGTATTTATTTTATTTACTTACATTCTCTTTAGACAGAAGGCCAGCTCAGTTGAGACAGAGCATGGTTATGTCAGACCTGGCCTGAAATCAAACCACATCAAACCACATAGTCAGCTACCCATACCCTGCCAGAGCTCTTCTGTTTCAGAGGAGACAGCACTGGAAGCATACAGATCAGCTCAAAACTCAAACATCTTGATTGAACATTATACAATATAGCAAGGGTGCTGTGTGACACTGTATAACCTTGGTGGGTGACTTGGCCCCATACTGTTTTACAAGCACTACATCCTATGGTAATACTTTACATTAAGTGTCTCTAATTACAGTAAAAAGATTATCGGCTGACATCTGTCCATGGCCTGGGAGTAATAATTTGCCCTAATCAACAGAAGGCCATGGATACTGCGAACATCACCATCAAGCATCAATTCATTCTTCAAAGGGGCAGCCAGTACATCCATCACAAGCTGCACCGACAAGTAGTGAAATAAGAAACATTTATACTCTAGAGGCCTCAGAAAGTCTGATCCCTCCATTCCAGGGCCGGTTTGAGGTATGCAAGCGGGGCAACGAGGGAGATCTCACATGGCGATTGTTTGAGCTATCACTGCTAGAGAATGAACAGAGACAATTCACTGCTCTATGTGACCCTCGTTGACTGAGACACTGCACACCGCACTCTTTATTATCACACTCCTGTGTTGTTGAGCTGATTCACACCATGTAGAAGGTGCTAGACATAACATCATTTCTGCAGAACGGGCAGCAGATTTCAGAAAGAGGAAAGGTGAGAAACATTGAGCTTGTTTTGCAAAGTGCTGCAGCTGCTCAGTGATAGGGTACTTTTTGCAGAAGTGGTAAATTACACTTTATTACCACACAATCTATTCCATGCAGCAACACAAATAACCAGGGTTAGTAATTTCTTTCTTTGCTGTAATAGCAGTACTGACGTCCCCTCTATACACACAGCGTAGTTACAACACCTCCCTATATATTGCCCTGTGAAAATTAAAAAAACATAACAATTTTCTGTGTGTGTGTGCTTGTTTAAACTGAATTTTAAAAGGTTATCAAGAGGGATTATTTTTGATGTTCAGATATATTTCACTTGTGACTATTTCAGCTCAGGCCCCCAGTGTTGAAAGGCTAATGTATTAAATCACTGGGCCTCTTGTACACGCTTGGGCAGAGGTGTCAAACTCAGTTTCCCCGAGCTCTCAATTACTTAATTGGTCTAACTATTTGATTAATTGGCCAAATTAAGCATTTCCATCCAGGCCTCAAAATGTATTATAGGTATTTTTAAAATAATCAACCGTCAAAGATTTTGATAAATATGAAATATGTCCAATTGAACAAATAATTAGATCAATTATGTTAATTGAGAGCTTAAATTGGAAAAGCAGAAGACCCTGCGGCCGTCGAGGACTGGAGTTTGACACCCCTGCTCTAGGGCCTCCTTACAGTAATATTCTTCCACTCCAAATTGCTTATTTCCATTTTTTTATTTTAAGAACAGAGACATGATTCTGCCCTCCCTTGTTTCTTTCTGCCTATCAAATTAGTCGCTTTGGATCCAATCTGTATCTGACATCAGACACCTTGAGGTGAAACTCTTACGCGCAGGACGATGTCATGGCTTATTTGTGATTTTGTCTTTTATTTTGGTGGAATATTTTACCGCTGTTGTTTATTTTGTCTGCTGCTTTTGTTACGTTTAGCCAGTCAGTGCTGCAGTGCGAAATGCCAGACATTAATGTGAGAAACAGCCCTGGAAAGTCCCACTCGTTTCTTGATAGTTTTTTAACATTACCATTGCAGCCCTAATTGTTAAAGTATTACAGAACATAAGAAAATTTATGAACACCAAGAGGCCCATCTATGATCGCTCGTTTCCTAGTAGCTGATTGATCTCAAAGCTTTGTGAAGTCGGGTCTCAAAGGATCTAAGTCAACATGACTGGGTAACCCATTCCATACCCTCACCACTCTCTGTGCGAAGTGTCTCCTGCTTCTCTGTCCTAAGTCTATCTCCACTTAGTTTCCAGTTGTGTCCTCTGGTTCTGGTTGCTGTGCTGCACTTACAGTATTGCTTAGGGTTAACTATGTCAACTCCTGTTAAGATTTTAAAGACTTCAGTCATGTCCCCCCTAATTCTTATTTGTCCCAGGGTAAATAGATTCAGTTCCTGCAGTGTTCACAAAAGGTACTGCCTGTATAGCTTGTGTTTCCTGCAGTCACTCTGTGCATGTTGTGATGGAGTTAACATGCTCTTAAATCGTGATATCTTACACTAGGTTACAAATAAAGTTTTCAGTTTCAATGCCTTAGTCTCAGGAAGTATGTTACCGCTGCACCTCCTATTTTCCCAGTCTCTTCTGGGTCAAAGCGTGTTACTGGCTGAATGTCAGTTAACAGGGAAGCAGCTGGTTGGTTAATAGTATGAAAGAAGACATTGAAGGGGTGTGGATAATTTCATTCTTCAAACAACCTGTGAGCATGGATTGCAAACAGAAAAAAAAAAATATCTATATATATATATATATATATATATATATATATATATATATATATATATATATATATATATATATTATATATATTATATATTATATTATACTGTTTTTTTTTCCTCTCCGAAATCTTTTGGTTTAAACCAAATAAATGAAAAATTCAAAAATAAAGATGATGATGATTATTATTATTATTATTATTATTATTATTATTATTATTATTATTAATAATAATAATAATAATAATAATAATAATAATAATAATAATAATAATAATAATAATAATAATAATAATAATATTATAATGCATTGGGTAGTGTGTGATATGAGAATTGAATGCCCATCCAAGGAGTGGGATGCTGCATAATCCAAGCATTAAACTCTAATTTATCACACACTACCCCATGCAGTATTATTTACAGACATGCTCAAACTTGTTGGTACCCTTACAGCTCATTGAAATAATGCTTCATTCCTCCTGAAAAGTGATGAAATTAAAAGCTATTTTATCATGTATACTTGCATGCCTTTGGTATGTCATAGAATAAAGCAAAGAAGCTGTGAAAAGAGATGAATTATTGCTTATTCTACAAAGACATTCTAAAATGGCCTGGACACATTTGTTGGTACCCCTTAGAAAAGATAATAAATAATTGGATTATAGTGATATTTCAAAATAATTAGTTTCTTTAATTAGTATCACACATGTCTCCAATCTTGTAATCAGTCATTCAGCCTATTTAAATGGAGAAAAGTACTCACTGTGCTGTTTGGTATCATTGTGTGCACCACACTGAACATGGACCAGAGAAAGCAAAGGAGAGAGTTGTCTGAAGAGATCAGAAAGAAAATAATAGACAAGCATGGTAAAGATAAAGGCTACAAGACCATCTCCAAGCAGCTTGATGTTCCTGTGACAACAGTTGCAAATATTATTAAGAAGTTTAAGGTCCATGGAACTGTAGCCAACCTCCCTGGGCGCGGCCGCAAGAGGAAAATCGACCCCAGATTGAACAGAAGGATAGTGCGAATGGTAGAAAAAGAACCAAGGATAACTGCCAAAGAGATACAAGCTGAACTCCAAGGTGAAGGTACGTCAGTTTCTGATGGCACCATCCGTCGCTTTTTGAGTGAAAGTGGGCTCCATGGAAGAAGACCCAGGAGGACTCCACTTTTGAAAGAAAAACATAAAAAAGCCAGACTGGAATTTGCTAAAATGCATATTGACAAGCCACAATCCTTCTGGGAGAATGTCCTTTGGACAGATGAGTCAAAACTGGAGCTTTTTGGCAAGTCACATCAGCTCTATGTTCACAGACGAAAAAATGAAGCTTTCAAAGAAAAGAACACCATACCTACAGTGAAACATGGAGGAGGCTCGGTTATGTTTTGGGGCTGCTTTGCTGCACCTGGCACAGGGTGCCTTGAATCTGTGCAGGGCACAATGAAATCTCAAGACTATCAAGGCATTCTGGAGCGAAACGTACTGCCCAGTGTCAGAAAGCTCTGTCTCAGTCGTAGGTCATGGGTCCTCCAACAGGATAATGACCAAAAACACACAGCTAAAAGCACCCAAGAATGGATAAGAACAAAACATTGGACTATTCTGAAGTGGCCTTCTATGTGTCCTGATCTGAATCCTATCAAACATCTATGGAAAGAGCTGAAACTTGCAGTCTGGAGAAGGCACCCATCAAACCTGAGACCGCTGGAGCAGTTTGCTCAGGAAGAGTGGGCCAAACTACCTGTTGACAGGTGCAGAAGTCTCATTGAGAGCTACAGAAAACGTTTGATTGCAGTGATTGCCTCTAAAGGTTGTGCAACAAAATATTAGGTTAGCGGTCCCATCATTTTTGTCCATGCCATTTTCATTTGTTTTCTTATTTACAATATTATGTTGAATAAAAAAATCAAAAGCAAAGTCTGATTTCTATTTAATATGGTATAAACAATGGTGGATGCCAATTACTTTTGTCAGTTTCAAGTTATTTCAGAGAAAATTGTGCATTCTTCGTTTTTTGTGGAGGGGTACCAACAAATTTGAGCACGTCTGTATAATCTCTGTTTTTTCCTGAGTTCTAAAGTTGGAAGCTGGGGTTGCGCTCTGTTGATCTTGTGTTTCCTGTAATAACAAACGGTTATTACAGGAAACATCAACTGGATGAGCTGATTAATAACTGACATGAGCTAACAGAAAAATCGGCCCCACAGTTGCACAGTATATGTGTCAGATTGGTTTCCGTGTGAGCTGTGTCTGCAGTGTTCAAGCTGGGGGGAAATCATTTCCCTACTTAATGCATAGTCACTACAGCAGAGGCTGACAGGATGCAGTAGCAGTGACTGCATCCTGAAAAAAACCCAACTGTATAAATGGGTAATTGTATGTGAAATAATGTATAATGTGATATCTTGTAACAATTGTAAGTCGCCCTGGATAAGGGTGTCTGCTAAGAAATAAATAATAATAATCTTGAATTGTTTTTCTCAGTAAGTATATATTTATTTTAGAGATAAAGCTGCTTCCAGTATGCCTTTATGTCAGTCTCAACAATAAAAGAGAGTTTTAACTACAGTGCTGCAACAGCTATTAGTCCAATTTAATAGATTTCAAGCTAGCCTCTTTGGAAGTGTCAGCGCTGTGCTGCATATTCATGTTGAGCACACAGTGGAATTTTATACAATTAAAGCAAGGAATATAAAACAACAGCAGAGACCAGCAGCAAGGACATTACAACCCGGTATAAGCCCCATGTTAGATGATGCTGCAGTTCCAGACTGTTTGTGAGACCCTGCTGTGGATGGGAACAGGAAGGATGTTGTGGGAAGCCACAATGAGAGGCACCAATCTCACCCTGGAAGTGTGTCAACTCGTCTTTATGACACATGGGCTGCCAGTCATTCTCAGGATGACCACAGCATGCCAGCGGTTTCCTCGTTACCCCTTATCACTGTATGAGTGATGAGCTTAGAAGTTTATGAGGCACTGAGATAGGTGCATCACTGTTTATGGAATAAAACCATATTTATTGTGGTAAATTTGCAATTTATCATATTTGATAAATGTTTGATTTATGTTTTTGTTTAAAAAGTTTACCCCAGTTAGTTTGCACAATGATGTTTTTCCCTGGTTGTACGATATACCTCCCATAGCTTATCATGGTTTACCATGTTTAAAAATAAAATTAAAATGTTTTACATACCTCTAAGGGCTTTACAATTCATAGCTATGCTTCATCATGCTTTCACTAAGTGTTGTTCCACTTTGCAATCCTTTTACTATTGGAAACTTCTATGCCTTGCATTCCCCATAGTCTACAGGACTTTGCTCTGCTTTGCTACTTTCCATGGTGGCAATTCATTTGCACATGTTCAGATCCCATTAAACTAACAAGGACATAGGTTCATAATTGTTGACCACCATAACTGTTCTCATAACTTAAAGCATTCTTATTATGCATGATTGAGAACATGTGTGCAAACCTCATATATAGAATATGCATCCAAAACATATGTACGATAATAAGAAAACCAGATGGGAAGGAAGAGAGGTTATTTTAGCATGCATGTCCATTGACCACATTGGTAGCAGTATGTTTTTAAATGCATGACAGGCTATGCACTAAATTACATACAGTAATGGGTCTATTCAATAAGATCACTATCTCTGGCAGGCATTTCCAGCGTTTCAGGAATCAGCGTTCATTCCTGAGGGAACTCAACAAGATTCACCAGGACTGCAATGCTCAGGGCCATAATAAAGTCTGTGAAAAATGATATGAGACCTGCAAGAAAGCTGTTATGCAAACGACACAGTAGGTAAGACATATTCATATAGGAGTGCTTACCAAGGTTAATCAGGGTTGTCTTATCTCAATATGACTTGACACATTCAAATGCTGCAGATTGTACTGTTTGAAGCATGTTTTTTTTTTTTGGTCATTTCTTTGATGCAATATTAGCTTTTCAGCAGCTTTCTGTAACATAGCAAGATTGACAAAGGAAACAGTGTTTTCTGTATCAGGCACTTTCCATTCTGTCTCCAGGTCGCTGTTTTAATACAAACAGTCAGTCAAAAAGTGAACACAACATATCCTACAGAATAACTAATTTGTCTTGCTACACATTCCAATCTGTTTAACTTTAAAAAGCAGTTAAAAGAGGCAGAGACAAAAAATGGGTTTATACTTGAAACACAGAATACTTTCTTGGATTCTTTCCGAGAGACTCGGGCTGTCCTGTTTGTTGTTGAGCTGTTTACTGAGGTACAGCTTGACTATCAGACTGCAGCTAATGCTAAACTACAGTCAGGCCAAAACCATTTGTTTAGGTTAGGGATTTAAATGCAACGGTTGATTTTTCCATACCCAGACACTTTATTAAGTGATCAGTTCACAGTGCACGTTTTTCTGGGTACAGTGTGCTGTCTAACTTTACTGACAACCTCCTTTGTAATTTCCTTAATTTTTTTTGTGATTATTCACACCTGTTTTGAGTGGTGAGTTTCTGCTAGTTCCATACTGTGGTTGAATTTGAATTGGCCCGTTCAATATATACAACAATATACGTAGACAGATCTTCCTCCAGTTGTAAGTGTAGGCATGTATAACGAATCAGCACCATGTCCTGCCCTCATAAAGAAAAGTCTGTTGATAAAAACGTTTCTGAACTTTTAGAAGACTGAACCTTGTTGCTCACCCAAGAACCATAATGCGGAGGCCATTATGTCTATTATAAATTCTTACTTTTTACAGTCTGGTACAAATCTGAGTCTAGCCCTGAAGCTACTATAACTGCACCTGCTCTGTTGACTGGATGAGAGGGGATCAACTTTCAGATCTTTCCATGCTGTGCTTTCCCAGTCAGACAGACAGGGAGGTGCTGCTAGCTTTAATAGGGACTGCCTACATCCCTGTGCTGTATGGTCCATGTGGACAGACAGACATAAAGACAGACAGACATAAAGATAGACAGACAGACAAACAGACACAGACACAGGTGGATGTTAGGTTTCAGTGGTGCAGTAAAACGTTGCATAGGTACTAAATTATTTTTAAAGCTACACGTAATTAAATACATTAAGAAAAAGAAAACAAAAACAAACAAACAAAAAAACCCCCAAAACAGTGAAATCAGTTTAGTTGCTAAATCCTGGTAGGCAAAATCACAAAGCTTGAAGCTGAGCCAGAAGAGTAATTTCCTGTAAACCACGAGTGAAGGAGGTCTTAAAAAGCGCAGGCTCACAGAACGTTGGCAGTAGAGCGCGTAGCAAGGCATCTGGCACAATCAGAAAAGGAAAGCGATAAACAGGTCAGCGCACAGATACCCTCTTGTCACTTCTATACTGGGACAAAAACAAGCACAAGAACAAGGGGGGAAAAACGTACAGAAGAAAAGAAACCTGCTCCAATGCATCAAACAGTGGACTTTGCTATTCTCTATTTGCATAGACAAGCCAGATGAACACACAGAAAGCAGCTCACGCTTTGTACAAAGCCAAGGTAAGCACGCAGCTCACTTATCTGTAACTATTTTATCTGTTGCCCCTTCATTTTACAACGCCGTTTCCACGTTTGTTTTATTTGAAGCGTTTAAAGTTAAATTTCAGTTTTCGTTTGCTTGTTCAGCTACAAAAAAGGCGCAAGTAAACGTCATGTTATTACTTCATGAAAACGTGTCTATGGCCACTGTTTACTGCGACGAAAAAAATAAATAAAACGCCGTGTCAACTGCATCATTTGTTTTGTAGTTAATTCGCTGGGGTAAGGTAATGCCTACACAACACATTCTTTACGCCTAGGATATATATATATATATATATATATATATATATATATATATATATATATATATATATATATATTACTTTAACGTGTTATATATTGTGTAACGTCTTGCTGTTAAATAAAGGCACACACATGGGCCACGCCCCCCTACCCTACTGCTGTGCAGTCTGTGCCTGCGTTCTGAGCAAAATATAATGACTTTTATTACTTTTTCAATACATACAAATATCCGAATATTTAAATTATGAGCCAATATCTGAAGATGAAAATCCTGTGTTCATCCTAACACTACAAAATATATCCACTAGACTTCACTAATGAAAAACTAATGGCACTTTGCCGCAGTAAATGGCTCTCGTATACCATTAGAGCCAGGGTCAACTGTACATTCTTATATGACGAGGTATTACAAACACTATTTTATCTCAGAACTGTATTATCTAGCTCAGCGGTTCTCAAACTTTAGATTATCACGTAACCCCTTCCAGACCTGTCAACTGTCTGCGTACCCTTAGCGTACAACTTTATATTTTAATGTTATTTTTTAATATATGCTTTCATAATGCACATATTTATACACATACACAATACTACATACAATATAAATGACTAGAATAATATGATTAGCGTTTCTGATTTTCGGTTTTAACCGATAAAACACCACCAATACAAAAAATAAAATAAAAAATTAAATCGGTATGTAATAAACGCCGGGAAAACACTGGAAATGGTTGCTCGGTTCACGTTGACTTCATCACGAATTTCCGACTTAAAAAAACAAAAACCTAACACATAAAAAAAAACTACCTTTCCCAGTGCAGCTAGGCAATGTCCCTCCTTCCTGACTCGTATATCTAGCATCGATTCGTTCTGAATACTTCAAACCCGAATGGAGGCTTGTTCGCGGTATATTATTATTATTGATTTCTTAGCAGTCGTACAATCGTAAGCTGTATATAGTTAAGCTGTATTACAGCTAAGATATTGAGAGGACTTGAATTGCAGATTGTGGCAAAATGTAAAAAAAAAAAAAAAATGCATGCACACAAAAACCACAGGAGAACCCGGGTCCTCTCGCACTAAAGCATAGCGCCGATACCGCTGTACAAAAGAGCCAGCTCTTTTGCAAGGAGCGTATATAGAACCGGCGCACAAACTGGCCGATGCATTAAATACTTGAAATATAAAGTACCTCTTTTTGACAAAATACCATTTTCTGACATTACACTGGTCACATTTTGGTATACATACCACATTCTGATGTTGTACCACTTTCTGGGCATACACCGGTACTATAAGCATAAGAATTGTAATAGTATATTAACTAAGGGGACTGTTTTTATTGCAAACTGCATGTATTAGTTTAGCATGCCCAATGTGTAAGGTTTCATGCATTTGCTGCAGTTTTCCATGGTTTGGCCATATTTCAGCACATCTTTCTGTTCTAGTCCATTCTTGTCTATATCACTTCCGAAGCTTGTGCTATTTTTTTTATAACACTTCGTTTTTATCGCCCTAAGATTTTTATGGACGGGTTTATGAAACATCGGGGCGGTTCAGTTCTAGTTTTGACACTTTAATGGGTACTTTCTCACATATGAAAGAATATTAATAAAACATTAAAAAAAACTTGCCTTGAAGCTTGCCCTTTGCTGGAACGAACTTACAAGTGACATAGGTATGTAATCCTGGAAAGACTGAACCGAGTTTGCTGGAGGCTGGGCAAAACTATGTCTTTTGTAATTGTGGCAGGTTGCTGACATTACAATGGCACACACAGTTTGCAGTATGGTACAGCACAAAAGGTATATAACTATTTGCTTGCAGTGAAAAGGGACGAGCATAACTGAAAGTAATTACCACAAAGGGCTATTTGTATGGAAAAGTATTACAGCTGCATATACTGTACGGTTAAGTGTGGGACGCATGCCTTTAACTATTAGTCATCAATGAGGTCTTCATTGTCATTGAACAATGTTTTCTTTTTACTGTGAGGGAAGTGAATCACCATCCCTTTCTGTACTGAAAAGCGTTTAGCAAAAAATAAATGCAGCTTTCCTAAAGTGAAGTAGTGTTCCTTAGCAGCACTAGAGGGTAAGGTGTGGAGGACATTTTGATACTTCTCCTTTTAACCTGTTAATGAATGAGCTGTCTGGCTTTCATTTACCAATAGCCACCACGGCCACGAACAATACAAACGGCTGTGTGGTACTTTTTGTGACTTATATCTACTGAGCGTCAGTACACTGTAAGATAAGAATGCATCAGCCTCAGATAGAAACTTGTTAAAAGTATTTTCACAGTTTTTTTTTAATTTTATTTAATGGGATTTCCAATTTAGGATCAGCTGAATATGAATATATCAAATGCACTTGAGATCAGAACAGTCTTCTTCAAGTTAAAACTGAAGGCAAGACAGGTTTCTCTCATCGTAACGTTTTGTAATTTATGAATTTCTGACCTGCGCTTTTCCCCTACAGATTTGTAATCTTAAATGTACAAATGTGTATTTTTTGTTGAATAATACTACCCTAAACTTTGTATCGTCAAAGACGTAAAAAGTCATTTTCTAACACTACAAGTGGATTGAACATGAAATCATTTTGTAGCTTTGAAACATATTACATGTCTTTGCCTTGGAGAGAGAAGCTAGTTCATCTCGCATTACTGTTTTCCACTTGTATATATAAAATAAATAAATAAAAATCAGCTCTTGAATCTGAGTTTAATAACTTCATTTTACTGGCACGGCATCAGATGCTTGGCTCCAATATTTTCTGTTGTTGAATGGAACCCCTTTCAGCGTATTACAAAAACTTGTGACGGCTCTCATATCAAATCTTAGCTGTTCATTCTGAAAACACTGGGGTGAGTTTAACAGTACATGAAACACAAATCGATCCTTACAGCAGCTCACTACTGTACAACTGAATAAAATGAACAGCACTGACCCTTATAACATTTGATCATGGTACTTCTGCACAGTTATTTTCCTTTTGCTCCCCATGCTCAGCAGTGTTTTTAATATGCTTCTCTATACCTCTAACGGGGAGGCCGAAAAAAAGACTGAAACTAAGGGGGCTGCAGCAGTAGAATCTATGTAAAAAAGGGCTGATGGTTATGGGGAACTGACCTTTCCTGTGGGTAGCATTGCAAACTAAGACATGTGGTTACCCACCGTTTACTAGCAACGTTTCCAACGCATTGAGGGCACCATTAACATAAAATCATTCAACCTTGTAAAACAATTAAGTCACTTATGGGAGCAGTCATTTGAAATTCAGGAAGCCAGCAGCAGCTATCTACTTCAAGATGTGTTTTTATAGTTGTCATTATCGCTCACCGTTAATTATGGGACATAGCAATAAGCACAGATCCTGTTTTTGATTTCCTAATGCTGCATGTATTGAATGACACACTACAATGCACACTACAGTACGCTTCATGAAGGGAGAATGCTGGTGGGTCTGCAGCCAGCCCAAACAGGATGTAATCCAGTTGATGTCTGATGCTATAGTGCCAGCCTACATGTGGCTACATGCATTTTGCATGTTGTCTTGATGTCAATGTGATTCTGTTTGCACATACGATTTCACCTTCTTACAATATGTAATCAGGCGAAATATGGTTGATTGCATAGTGCTGGAGGGCATGCTCTGCTGTTGCTTTAACTGGGTTTGTTTTGTTTTTCGTAGGGCACAGCCAGGTCACTTTCATTCTTTATAATAACTGAGGTGTAATATAGATATCACTGCGTATTGGCAGGGAACCATAAAGCTGCTGTATCCTTGTAATACAGTTTAAAATCCAGTTCAATGCAATTGAACTTTGCACTCTAATGTCATGCAATACAAATAGTTAGCACCCTGATGGCCAGCTACACCTCAGCCATTAGACTGTGAACCAGAGCCAGAACAGAAAACTGTCCATACTGCACATCCACATGCACAGGCACTTCAATTATCATGAAAACCGAATTCTAATGTAAAACTATAGGAGGTACACTAAAGAAGGCACGTGCCAAAATACGTGTCCACCTGACTTTTTTTCTTATAGTTTTACCTTAGAAATCATAACTTTAGTAACTAAAATGAATAAATATTTATTGAAATGTTGTCCTCATCTTGCTCTTTTATTTGTTTGGCTTCAGGCTAGGCAGCTGTGCTTTTTGGTCCTCCTGTGTTTCCACCTGGCCTCTGGGGATGGCTCTGGTTCATGCAGACACTCGGTGACGAAGGACCATATCCAAACCGTCAACACTCTGGTAAGGCAATCAGCTAGCGACCCTGAGGCTAGTTTCACAAAGCAGTTCTGGGTAGCAGTCTGCTATATCCAATTCACTTTCATAGAAAGAGAATAACACATTTATATTTTATTCATATAGACTGACTGACTGAATTTCAACGAAACTTTCTAGCTTAGAATTAAACCAAATAAAAATAAGATAGCTTGCTAGCTATCAGTCTGCTAAGTGCTAGCAGTGCTTTGTAAAACTGGCCCCTGAATCATTCACCCAATACTGAAGAAACAAAGTCATCCATAATACAACATGGTGAGCTGCAGGTTATGCATGCAGTGACTGACCTTTACCAGACTGTAAATTCACCAAGCATTATCAAGAGACAGGGTGGAAAGAATAAGGGCATTTATATCACATTTACAAGTTTTAGCAATATCTTAATCTCCCCATCTTCATGAGGTATTAGAGTACCTCGCATTATTCCTGAATCTTGGATGATTTTTATTGCTGCATCTTCAAAGATGGCCATACTTTTCATAGTAGACAGTATATGACAACATTCTACCCATGACCTCCTCCTCCATCCCCAATAGAAGCCACTAACAAGATAGAGACAGAGAAGCAGGTCACAGACGTAATTGATGTAACCCTGCCGTATTTGCTCTCTTGACCTCCATTGAATTCGTTTGTTTCAACCAGATCCTTATTTTTTTTTTTACTCCTCAATAAGTTCCTGTCTTTCTTGACTGGTATGGGTCTGTAGGCCAAAGGTTTACACCAATGATGTGCCTCATTACTGGGCAGGTCTTTCATACGTAACCATAAAACACTCAATGGTAGCATGTATAGTTATTCTTAAATAATTACAATTTTTTTCAGTAGTATATATAATATAATGGGTGGGTCTCCTGCTCGAAAAACAACCTGAGTTTTCTTAGCGTTGAAGACCAAGGAGGGAGTGTGAAGAGAACATGCCAGGTCATGTCATACTCCACAGGCTGCCCTAACAAGCATATTAGTGCTGCCTTGGCATATACTGCTGTTCTGTTATGAGGATTTCAATAAAAGAGAAGAACATGCGGGCTTTAAACAGTTCATAATTCATAATGTCAAACAACCAATCATAACAACTAAACAAAGTTATTTCAGGCAAACAACGTTTTGACAAAACGGTCTTCTTCAGTTAAATAGTTCTAATAACCCTATACAATCCAAGCAATTTTCGCCTGTTTTAACCACATTGTCTTTTCCCCTGTATAAAACACATTTTGTATGTCCTAGAAGCGTGATCTTTATAGCAAAATTTAAAGTACAAAATGATTTAATATATTATGAAGTTAACTGGAATAATAATGCTTCAGAGACCCTCACAGTTGAAAAAATGCAACAAAAAAAAAAAGAAACCCATTTACAAAAATTAACACTTTATTGGGTTATAAACCATACGAACATGTATATCGAAGGCTCCTGACAAACTGGAATGAAAGTCCAATATGTTGTGAAGCTGCATACGAAATTTCAGCCCAATAGCACAAAAAATGACCAAAATATGAGTGGTCGAACATTGTTAGTGATTTTCTGATTTTTTTTAACCAAAAGTGTCTTTTAGTAACAAAATAAATAACAAGAAATAAATAACTATATACTTAAGTGCTTGTAACACAAATACCTATTTTCTGTGCCATCTAGAAAAATAATTCTTGTCAACAACTATGCACAGAGGCAGATGGCATTTTTTACACTTGCAAGGTGTTTTGACTCGCTTCCCTTCAGTTTGACTGCAATAAGCACAGCGCTGTCTGCCTTGTGTTGCCTTTGACTCTGAAGAAGCCTCATCTACCTCTGCAATTGGCTCTGGCAAGTGTTGCATATTATAGGAAGAAACCAATGATGTTGTTTGGAAGAGATGCAGTTCACCTGCCAGTTCAAAAGTCAAAGGTGCAGGTGCAGACACTCTCCTGCGTTTCACAGAGGCGTGGGGCAGGTCCAGCATGGGGTCTCTATCATTATACAAGTAAAATAATAACTTATTATAAGTATGCTAGTTATATTTGCAGCGAAAGTGCAGGAAAGGGAGTCGTGATTCTGTGTCCAAACTGAAGTTTATGCTTTGTTTTCATTTTACTAATTTCGAAGGAGAATCCAAAAACTACTCCCACATTAAACTGGGTGTGTCTGTTGCCAGTTACTCACTATGGTTCGTACCATCCACTTACGGATCTGGATGATTGACAGTTCCCCAGCTGAGCAAATCCATTCTTTTCACCTGCTGAATCTAAGCAACACATGTTAGCAAGCTGCTAAGCCTTGGAGGTGAGAACCCAGTGTGGGGAGTTTTCAACTACACTCCTGACCAGTTGGTTTTCCTTCCTAACTCGCTATTCACAGCACAGAAATGCTTAGTAGAACAGTTCAGGATCACCTAACAAGGTGAAATTATTGTTATTATTATTATTTATTTCTTAGCAGACGCCCTTATCCAAGGCGACTTACAATTGTTAAAAGATATCACATTATTTTTTACATACAATTACATTGTTTTTTTACACATTATTTTTACATACAATTACCATTTTATACAGCTGGGTTTTTACTGGAGCAATCTAGGTAAAGTACCTTGCTCAAGGGTACAGCAACAGTGTCCCCCCACCTGGGATTTAACCCACGACCCTCCAGTCAAGAGTCCAGAGCCCTAACCACTACTCCACAGTGCTGCCAAAAAAGTCTGAGTGATCCAGGCGCATTAACAGACCATGCTGGAAACTTTCCAATGATACGTACTGAGTAACAGAGGCTATTATACACTCAACAAGCCAGATACTGCAATTTTTATGAGACAATCTGCTGGATTGCAGCAATATTATTATTATTATTATTATTATTTATTTCTTAGCAGACGCCCTTATCCAGGGCGACTTACAATCGTAAGCAAATATATTTCAAGTGTTACAATACAAGTAATACAATAAGAGCAAAAAATTCAATAACTTTTGTTCAAGTGTGACAAACCACAATTCAATAATACAGCAGATAATATTCAGGATATAATCAGGATATGATTAAATAGTGATAGTTACATGAGGATATGATTAAATACAAAATACTACAGGTTAAACACTTGGCAGATTACAGTATTCTGAAGTACAGGATTAAATGCAGTAAAATAGGGGGCAGATAAGAGCAAAATAATGCACATTTAAATGAAGGGTGATAGTGTCCCAGGATACAAACAGAGGAGTTCTACAGGTGCTGTTTGAAGAGGTGAGTCTTAAGGAGGCGCCGGAATGTGGTCAGGGACTGGGCAGTCCTGACATGCCCAGTCCCTGACCACAAAATACAAAATAGAACATTTTATATTGTTTTATTGCAGTGACTAGTTCCCTAATATTAGCCTTCAAGAGAATGTAGCCAATTTCCTGTGTTAAGTTTGTATGAGTGATGTTATAAGTAGACAATGAGGGGGGGTAAAGCAGTTCTGATGGTAAACTTACTTGAGCTCCGAAAATCAATTGTCTTCTTACTAGACTTGCTGTCCTCAGATACTATTCATCACTGCCTCGCACTCCCTCCATCACTTTGACATTAACATGCACACCGACCCTGACTGTGTTAGGATCTGAAGTACAGCAGGAATGCTGATCATTTTGGTGGGAGTTTAAGCCAGTCTGAACATTCCTGACTCATGTGTGTGTGCTTAAAGGTGCAATAACCAAGGCTTGTACTCTCTGGTGAAGATGTTAGTTGTGTGTGTTTGCAGGCAGTCATTTAATTCAATAATGTCATTAAATCACATGCTAGTGCTTGACGTTATCTAGTTTTGTTTATTCCACCCAATTGTCTGTCATGGATCAAACGCCTTTTCAATGACCAGTAAAAACTATGGATATTTTTTGTGTGTTGTACTACATTCTTGGTTTAAGAACGTTCGGTTTGCAAAACTTTAAATTTGTTGTGCAAATATTCTATTTTGTATTTTTTGTCTCCAAAGGAGAGCCATATGAAATGCATTATCTTGTTTTCTACAGATCGAGTCACGGAAAAAAAAAAACACGATACTAGACGAAAAGGGAACATGCTTTGATGTTCCAAAGTAGCAGCATGAAATCTTTTTTTTTTTCTTTAAAAAAAATCATGTTTTGCCCTAGCTGTTATACAGGATACATCATCATCATCTACTATTAAAAATAGAAAGAAGTAAAGCGAGAGGTCATTTAAAAAGTCTGAAGTTAATCTAGTTGGAAACATTTCAGCTGGCATGTTTTCCTTTAACACATTGCACATTTAATAGGGTGATAGGATGTTTGGACTTGAAACAAATCAGATGTTGAGGGCAGTGAGCTCTCTGTGTGTGTAGAAGCATCTTCTAGAATAACTAATAAATAAACCAACAAACACACACCAAAAGATAGGACAGCTGCATGCTGGTGCCAGAAAAAAAGATATGGAAGAAAAGGTGTCGTAGGGTTTAACACATAGAGAATGTGTTCTTTTTTTTTTACCTTGTAAATGCTTATTGAAAGGAGCAGGATTGCTGTCTGTCTTTGTATCTGGTTCTGCTCTGTGAATCAGTACACTTTCGTAAATTATATCTTAGATCTTAATATTAAACTTGAAATTGATCTTGTTTAGCCCACAGTGTTTCTGTAAAGCGTTTGTACTGCACTTGTGCTGTAAATTATGTGAGCACTTAAAAGGGAACAGGTTTGTTAACTACTGTATCCATTTAAAACATATACAATTCTATGACAAACTACAATTCTTTCTTAGTGTCTTCTTTCAGTGTTACTACATATAGGGCCTGCCATCAGGGTTTTAATGCTAGGGGTGAGTACTTGATAAGAATTGTGGTTTAAGATTTAGTAAGAATTGTACCAGAGCTAGACACATTTTGTTGAAAAATTCAAACATAAAACCCTTTTTTGGCATATTTTTTTTAGAATATTCTTAAATGTGCATGAAGCACTCGTTTGCTAAATTCAAACTACCAGTAGGCCATTTCTATGACACGTGATATGAAGATGAATGTCATTTGATGTGTTTCAGGAAGTACAGTGCCTTGCGAAAGTATTCGGCCCCCTTGAACTTTGCGACCTTTTGCCACATTTCAGGCTTCAAACATAAAGATATGAAACTGTAATTTTTTGTGAAGAATCAACAACAAGTGGGACACAATCATGAAGTGGAACGAAATTTATTGGATATTTCAAACTTTTTTAACAAATAAAAAACTGAAAAATTGGGCGTGCAAAATTATTCAGCCCCCTTAAGTTAATACTTTGTAGCGCCACTTTTTGCTGCGATTACAGCTGTAAGTCGCTTGGGGTATGTCTCTATCAGTTTTGCACATCGAGAGACTGAAATTTTTGCCCATTCCTCCTTGCAAAACAGCTCGAGCTCAGTGAGGTTGGATGGAGAGCATTTGTGAACAGCAGTTTTCAGTTCTTTCCACAGATTCTCGATTGGATTCAGGTCTGGACTTTGACTTGGCCATTCTAACACCTGGATATGTTTATTTGTGAACCATTCCATTGTAGATTTTGCTTTATGTTTTGGATCATTGTCTTGTTGGAAGACAAATCTCCATCCCAGTCTCAGGTCTTTTGCAGACTCCATCAGGTTTTCTTCCAGAATGGTCCTGTATTTGGCTCCATCCATCTTCCCATCAATTTTAACCATCTTCCCTGTCCCTGCTGAAGAAAAGCAGGCCCAAACCATGATGCTGCCACCACCATGTTTGACAGTGGGGATGGTGTGTTCAGGGTGATGAGCTGTGTTGCTTTTACGCCAAACATAACGTTTTGCATTGTTGCCAAAAAGTTTGATTTTGGTTTCATCTGACCAGAGCACCTTCTTCCACATGTTTGGTGTGTCTCCCAGGTGGCTTGTGGCAAACTGTAAACGACACTTTTTATGGATATCTTTAAGAAATGGCTTTCTTCTTGCCACTCTTCCATAAAGGCCAGATTTGTGCAGTATACGACTGATTGTTGTCCTATGGACAGAGTCTCCCACCTCAGCTGTAGATCTCTGCAGTTCATCCAGAGTGATCATGGGCCTCTTGGCTGCATCTCTGATCAGTCTTCTCCTTGTATGAGCTGAAAGTTTAGAGGGACGGCCAGGTCTTGGTAGATTTGCAGTGGTCTGATACTCCTTCCATTTCAATATTATCGCTTGCACAGTGCTCCTTGGGATGTTTAAAGCTTGGGAACTCTTTTTGTATCCAAATCCGGCTTTAAACTTCTCCACAACAGTATCTCGGACCTGCCTGGTGTGTTCCTTGTTCTTCATGATGCTCTCTGCGCTTTAAACGGACCTCTGAGACTATCACAGTGCAGGTGCATTTATACGGAGACTTGATCACACACAGGTGGATTCTATTTATCATCATTAGTCATTTAGGTCAACATTGGATCATTCAGAGATCCTCACTGAACTTCTGGAGAGAGTTTGCTGCACTGAAAGTAAAGGGGCTGAATAATTTTGCACGCCCAATTTTTCAGTTTTTAATTTGTTAAAAAAGTTTGAAATATCCAATAAATTTCGTTCCACTTCATGATTGTGTCCCACTTGTTGTTGATTCTTCACAAAAAATTACAGTTTCATATCTTTATGTTTGAAGCCTGAAATGTGGCAAAAGGTCGCAAAGTTCAAGGGGGCCGAATACTTTCGCAAGGCACTGTACTACTGTAATGTCAATGTTTGACTTAATTCAATAAGTCATAACTTAACCACGCCAATATTCCTTATCAGTGCGTAAATGATCTACCCCATGATACTTATTATAATGCAACAATAATAGCCAGTGGGCAATATCAGCTAGATGGCTGTGATAACAGTTCAGTATCCCGAGTATCTTTAGATCAATTATCAGGCAGCACATGCCCACTGCATGCAGAGGTTTTGTTTGATGCATAAAAGAAAACTAATGCTACCGGGTTCAGGGTTTAAAGATTAATGCTGGAGGAACACGGGAAGTTGCGATTTTTTTTTCCTTTTTTCTAAAGTTAATCATGATCTTCCTGAGTCATTAATCAACCAGATCATTGCCTTCTGGACTTAATCTAGGATATATATATATCTATCAATGGGAAATTTTCATGAACTAATTGCATGAGTTGATGTAATTATGAACAAGGAGTACTGTAGTAATTAACTGAATAAGGAAAATGGAAAGTTAATTAAATTGGTGAATGAACTAAGTTCAAGGAGTTCATTCATTCATTCTACTGCACCTGCAGGGCCGCGTTAGAAATACACGTTAAAAAAACAAAAAAGAAAAGGAAACTAAAGTGGAAGCAGACTCAAGCAATGTGGGGAGGTGTTAGGGTTAGGGTAGATAGAAAATGGTTAAATATCCATGCTATAATGGTGCATGAATGCCCTGTCTGCTTACCAGCACAGTAAATAAGCCTGCTCTACTGTAGTCTTTGACATTCCTTGACTGGGATGCACCCACCAATTAAACACACTTTCTTTCTTTTTTCCTCCTTTATAGATTGTAAACCAACTTGAAAATGGCTTTTCAATCGATTACACGTTTATAGATCAAGGATCTTTGGTATGTGAGTTTTATTTATGTGTAATTGTGTACTTCCATATATGCACAGTATAAAGCTCCATGCATACATGGTACTTATTTTAAATTGATTCACTACTTATCTAGTCTTCTATTTAAATATAACATTTTATATTACATCATATTTTGCAATCACGGTGCCTTTAAATAATATATTGAAAACCGGTGAAACTTTAGACAAGACAAGCTATATTAGTTATTAAACAGTACAAGAAATAAGAATATAAAAAATATCTGAACTGGTATTGTTTGACTTTCCATCTAACAGTTCCATGATAATACAGTGCATGCATTCTAACATTTGACTAATTATATCCATAGCTTTATATAAGATGTGCAGTACTAAGAAGAAGCAAAAGGAATTCAGACAAACTTTCTAGCACATGTCAGCATGTCAGCATGTCTTTTCATGTTATTACTGGCTTTCTTTTCAACACATTTGTCTAATTAGGTTTATCTTTTTTCAATAATACCATCTGTTTGTTTCCAACCTGCTTCAGAGTAAAACCTGCTACGTCAAAGCTGCCTTCCCCAAAGTCCTGGACGTTCTGACGAAACACTTCAATTATCACAAGAGTTCGGTCAATTTTAAATATGTGGACCAGTTAAAAACACTGGTGAAAAACATCTACAGGACTAAATGCATACCCGAAGTCAATGTGAGTGTGGAGGTATGTACAGTATGTTTGCTTTTCATGCTCGAATAATCACTTTGTATTTTTGTACTTTAACCAGGAATTGTATTCGATTAAATGCACAACTTAGCTTTAACTGATTTCCTCTTTTTTTTGTAGTTTGCGATTAATCAAATTTGCCTGTAATGTAAAAAAAAGTACTTTCATTGAGGGGTTAATTTGATCAGCCAGGACTATTCACAGCTGTACTGTATTATAGTACCAGGGAATCCACCTATATTGCATCAACTCCTTTTTTAGGGGTATATATTTTTGGACAGAGGTATTCTTCATATCTTTAAAATAGACAGTGTTGTTTAAGTTCCAGGAATGGAACTTTAAAATGTGATGACAATCTGGAGGCTCAAGCCAATGCACAATGTTTTCTGATGTCTGTAATTGAATCTGTCTAATTGAATAAGGAGCAGACCCCCTTTGAAGTCAAACGCATATGTTTTGAACTTCTTGGTATTGAACTCCTTTTTTTTATCTGATCTCTGAACTACGTAATTCCTTTGAATTCAATAAAGAAAATGAAACGATAGACGTGAACGCAATTAATTATTCAGTTGATGACGATGCATGCTAATGACTTCAGGAATATGTAGGGCCCTTGGAGAACCAAAGCATGTGTCTTTCAGTTGAAAAACAAAAACAAATGCAGAATTAGACTTTTTGAAAATGATTAACTGGTAACACTTTACATTAAGTTTCTCTAATTACTGTGTATTTACATTGTAGTTACTTAGTAAATACATGTGTACTTATACAATTACAATGTTATTATGCATAGTTACAATGTATTTAATGTGTACATCTTTTGCATGATATATGTAAGTACACAATTGAAGCAGAAAAGGTTTGGTTAGTTTTAGAGTTAGGGTTAGGATTAGAGTTATAGCATGCAAAAAAGATGTACACCATAATAATAAAGATGTAACTATCCATAATAACACTGTAATTGTATAAGTACACATGTATTTACTAAGTAACTACAATGTAAATACACAGTAATTAGAGACGATGTAAAGTGTTAGCTATTAACTTAATCCTGCGCTCCAAACTCCCTTATTCTTATCATTAACTTTAGTTTTTCATCTGGGTAATTTTTTTATGTGAATTGCATGTAGGAAATTCATACAAGCCCAAATCATCATGAAATGCAGCACCATTATCTGAAATTATAAATATCACAGATCCTTTCTGCCAATCAGATAAAGAGTAATCTAATCATCAGTAGATGTTCATTGTGCCCACGCTCTAGAATGCAATACTGTGGGCACAGTAATACCGTTTCACATGTCTGACTGCTGGGGTTATAGCATCATCTGTAAACAAGTCATACATGTCCATACAGAGGAAATGAGGGCACTGCTTCTTTGATTTCAGAAACGCATTGTCTGCCCTTTGCGTTAGTTCTTTGGGGCTTCCGCTGTAAAACATGGCTATGGTTAGTTTATGTTAGTTGGTCAGTCAGTCCATTAGTATTCATGTTGTCTTATATTTTTATTGTGCAATCTTTAAGGACGACCCAGAGAAGTTTGTGAAGACCTATGCAGGCTCTCCTCAAGCTGTGTTAGATCACATTGGGAAAGTGATGTCTTTCTACATGGAGCTGCTGACACAAAACAGGCCAATAAACTGGAATTGTGTTGACCAGTATGCACAGGATGTCGCAGAACCAACAACCGAGGGCGCCCTGTCCACAGGTAAGCTGGTGCACCAAGAACACTGTTTTAATGTTGTAAAAAATGTTTTTTACAAGGTTGTAAAGATAGTAGCCATTATGTCCTGACCCTACACTCAGATCCCTTACCATGTTAAACATTATAGCTACAAAAAGCTATTGATGAAATATTCAATATCAATATCAAAATTGGGTGACACTTTACATTGTGTATCTTATTACTGTGTATTTACGTAGTAGGAAAATAACTATGTGTAAGTACACATGTATTTAATAAGTAAGTACTGTGTAAATACAGAGTAATTAGAGACACTTAATGTGAAGTGTTACCAAAATTGTTGGACAATTTTCTTCTTGAAACACTGGGACTCCTTTTTAGCAAGGTATTCAGTGTGTTAATTCTGGATAATCCTCTGTGTTATTATTATTATTATTGTTATTATTATTATTATTATTATTATTATTATTATTATTATTATTATTATTATTATTTGAAATGCTGTTTTAGTTCGTATGAGAATTCCAGAATACCGCTGGGTCAAATACCTGAATCCCAGTGTTTTATTGCCGCTCTGATAATAAGCCAACCCTTCGTGTATCGAAAAAGAGCCAAAGTTTTATTTTTATTTTTTTAAAGAATGGTTGTGTCAGTTTCTACACAATACTTCTTGTCGGGCCCATTGCCGGCCAAAGTGTCAAAAAATAAAAAATAAAACAGTTAGTACCGTTAGATAGAGCGGTGGCAAAGACTACTGTAAAGGGCCCCCCAATTTCTCGTGAAATTAGTTCCATCACATCACAAAGCTTTTCAGATTATTCTTACGACTCTTGCGTGCAGATAATAACGTTTCTGAAGCGGAACAGTTATAGTTCTGCCACTGCAATTGAGCAGACTTATTTAAACATTGTCCCTTTTCTTTTTACCAATACAGCAGTTGTTATGAAATTGTTGTAACCCGCTCATACTGCATTTTAATAGAATGAAACTACTGAAGGGGCGATGAACAGAGTCATATCTATGATAACTCAACTCCTACTGGAGTGGTATCCAGGGACAAAGGGTTCTTCCGGATTGTATAGTGCGAGCATTGTCCTGTGTCAAGGACAGCAGGGCTTTCAAGTCGGTGTACAGCAGCCAAATTGAGCACAAGATACTCTAAAGCCCGGTTCAGCTACTTATTCAACTGTTATAAATGTTTGTCAACTGTGTTTATGTTCCTTTGATAAATATGATTTCTGTGTAAATACGTATTGTATACATGTTATAAGATGCTAGATGCAGCGAGATTTTTGAAACACTTCCTTGTTGAGTCTTTGCTAAACTTTGGTTTAAGGTTTCTGGCATTTCTTGGGAATATGTCCAAAACTGTAATTAAGATCCCCACCAGTCAGCTGATTATTCAGTTTAGATTTTTTTCTTAATGCAGGAAGGCGTGTTAGTCTGAGAACCTGGAAGTTTTGATATAGTTTTAGATTACAGCTCCCATAATAAACTAAATTAAATTGAGTTATACAACAGAATGGTCGTAAAACAAACAAACCATTAAATAAATCCCCAGAAATCTGTCAATAAAACACGATGAAAACCAAAACAACCCCACCACTACCAACACCTTATCCCTCACCTAACATGCCTTTGATGTCCATTTGGCAGATGTGGAAAATGACATGTTGAAATGATCGTAGTTGCATAATATCCCTGTTCACTCCTGGAATAATCAAAATCCTAAAATTACTGTATCCTAGACTGGCCTTTAATTTCCTTCTCTCTCCTCTCCCCTTGTGTTCCAAACCATTTATCACCGCCATTCAATCGCCCAGTCAGAAACTATGGTAGATTACAACATTCCTTCTTTCCAATTTCCTGTAGGTACGACCGTGTGTCGGTGCTCTTGCCCAACTACAGGTGGTGGTGCTGCTCAGTGGGCTTCCACGACAGCCACCAACCTTTGGAAGAACCTTCCAAACCCCACCGTTGACATACAAAACACTCCCTACTCCACCAAGCTGTCACAACCCCAGACAGGCAGCCCCAGCACTAGAGAAAGATGGGGTATCCCATCAACAAACCCTGGCACGACAGGATCCCACAGACAAAGGATGATTGGTACAGACACTACTTCTGAGGCTTCAACAAGCAGCTGGAACAAGATAACAAATAATTTCCAAACCAGCAGCAGCAAGAAGAATCCTTCTTCTCCTTCCTTTACTAGTATACCATATCCACAAGATGAAGATAATACTGGTTCACCTGCATCTGAATATACTCCTACAAGCTCTGAGGTCCAAGGTGATGTATCCCAAAGTTCCCCAGGTTCTCAAACAGCAAAACCTTTTAGCAAATCTTTAGTGCCTAGTCAAAATACAGCTACTGACCAGGCCCTGTCTGGTCAACAACTTCCAACTGCGCTGTTGAAAAAACGCTTTACGCCTTCCATAAAAAGGTCCATGGAGCACCTGATCACCTACATCCCTCCATTTGACAGCACTACTCCCAGCCTGCACACTGAAAGCTCAGCTGTCTCTCCTAGGGCCAAGAGATCAGTAGATCCTAGAGTAGACGGATCCTTTGATAGTTCAGAAAGCGAGTTATCTGCAGATTGGACCCCTGTTACCATTGAGCCCCTTGGTATCAGAGATGATGTTGCAGATGAGCAAAGCACTCTGGATTCAGGCACAATACCCACAGGGTCTGACTCCCCTGTGTCTTCTTCATCTGTTCTTCGTCACAGAAAAACATATATCAGGATTGATGACAATGAAAATATCAACACAGGTAGTGTATCTTTTACTAGACCAGCACAATCCTTGCCACTTTTATGAAATGAATCTCACAGCTTCCAGTGCCTGCACTCCAAATATTAAATCTGAAATGAGGCTAAAAATTGTGTCAAGTGGCTTGCTCAGCACTCAAGTAATGCATCCCAGTACTTCAGCCCTAACCACTATGTCTCACTCACTGCCTCCCAAACCCCAAACCACTGCCTCATATTTCTAAGCTTGCTGTACAAACAACTAACACACATAATGACTCAGCATGGAACAAAAACACGCTCATAGTGGGGTTTTTTTGTGAATTAATATTCTCTACAGAGCTCCCAAGACAGTACCGCCTCTGTGTTTGAACCCAGAACTAAGAGTTTACAAAGAACTTACTCTACATTAACACTGTGCCAAGGTCGGTGTCTTTCCATTGGGCACTGAATCATACCTATAATAAAAGCAATAGATTTCAAAGACGACGTCACTGGGGAGTGGCCTCAGTGGAAGGTCACTCCAGTGCCATTAGCCTGTACGCGCTTTTATTAAATCTGCTTAGGAGGCAGAACTGTATTGATGGCAGAACTGTCTAGGAGTCTCTGAGCCCTCAGATTTAACCATTTACTTAGCAATTACAAAGACGCTCTTGCAGGATATCCTTGACCTCTCAATTCCCCCTGCAGGTTATGGATCCAAAATCCTGGGACACGGTGAAGGAGAGGTCCAGCCTTCAGATGGTCCGAGGGGAGGCAGACAGTCCGAGAAGGAACCCCAGAAAGAGACACAAGAGGATGAAAACCATTACAAGCTGGCATTCATATTGGTAACTGTGTGCGGAGTTCTGCTGGGCATTTTGGCACTCTACTGCTTCATACAGAAAAAGGTAATATAGACAAAGACTCATACGCTTACTACTATAGTGTCTGAAGCATTTATATACAGCATGAAAGTGTTTGTCTTCACAAAGACTATTCGGTTAACAAACAATTAACAAAAAAAAAACTCCAATAAAATAAAAAACAAGAAACAAATTAAAACTAGGCTCACACAAGGCTTCCAGAACAAACTGTTTAGAATTCTTTCTTGTTTAAAAGTTTGAATTGGGCTATGGCTTCCAGTGGTGTAATAAACAGCAAAGGTCCTAGCCATCATTTATACAAAATACCACACAGTGTAGAACTTTACCTCATTAGCTGTTAATCAAATAGCCCATTCCATTTTACCGGGTGATAAAATAAAGTTGTACAAGAACATTGAGACACATTGCAAGGTAATTCCAGGCCAGCCTCAACATTCTGCCTTAGGCCTGTTTAGAATTCTCAGCACAGCTATTGCCAAGGGCTGCAGCAGCTACAGTTTTAATTGGTTAATCTAACTAGTCTATTAACCTGCTCGTATCTCAAAATTAGAAATCCCCAATCACGCCACAAAGCATTCCAAACAGCCCAAGCAAACAGGTTTTATATGCACTTCTATTTACACCATCTGGATCCATCTTTAAATGTGGACATGGCATTTTCCACAGGATCTATAAAAGCCCAAAGAGACCTTTTCCATTTAAGGATGTGACCAGGTGGTTTTTATAGGAAGATTGGAATGTACAATATTGATTGGATTAATTTTATTTGTGTTATCCTGCAGAAACTTGAGGCAAAGCTACACAAACCAGAACAAAGTGAAGATGAAAGGTAATATAGCATTTATTTTCTCAGATATATACATCTGTGTGTGTGTGTGTGTGTGTGTGTGTGTGTGTGTGCGTGTTTGCGTGTGTGTGTGTGTGTTTTTCTGGTCAGTGGGGATAATGTTGTACAGCAGTAATCCTAAAAATATATTCATTTTGTCCCAATTTCAGGTTAAAGCAACACAGCCATCATATCGAGATGGAGGAATCTACATTTTTAAACAGACCATGTAAGTTTGTTTTTATTATTTAATCAAAGAATAACTATTTATATGCTTAAGGAATTAACCAGCGTGAGTTGTGTAATGATATACAATGGCAGAGCGGGAGTCCAGCCTGAAACAATACTTCAGAAACCTATTTGTTGCTTTAGTTTATTCTTTCTTTATGGATTTCACTTTGTTTTAATCTGTGGTGAGATGCATATCATTGTTTTCTTTTTTGAAAGCTGGGTTTGGAACCTCTTCCTTTGGCTTTGCCAGGACGCTGTTTCTTTTGGAATCTGTTTTTATTTGTATTAGTCTGGGTTTATTTTTGTTTTTTTTAACATACCAACAAAGTTTGTACACACACACACACACACACAACAACAACTCTAGCAATGTCCTTCCAGTGATTCATTTTCTAAAGGACAGTAGAGGACAAGTGCGAGAGAGAGGCTCAGAAACCAGATTATTGGCACTGTTTAAAATAACAAGGGAAGCTGTGCTAAAATACTGTTATCTTGTCATTTAAATAACCAGAAAGGAGGTTATTTAAATTACAAGATAAATAATGTAACAACTTATACCATATCATCCTCAAAGTTATCTCTTTTTTTTGACCTCATAAGATTGAGGTGTGTGTGTGTGTGTGTGTGTGTGTGTGTGTGTGTGTGTGTGTGTTTGTGTGTGTGTGTGTGTGTTTGGTTGTGTGTACATTTGTAGTTTGGCACAAGACAAAGCCTCATTACAGCAAAAAAAATATTTCAAAAGTGTATTATAATTCAATGTTATTTGTAATAAGTTGACAACATATGTCATAACATATTTATAGATTGCATATAACCACTTATAGCAGATCCCTAAACTAAAGATGAACCCTTGTTGCCTATCTAACCGGACCCCATAAACAGAGTAGCTCTCTACACTACCTGCAGCATGTCATGTCATGTTGACGTAGCAAGATAACTGGACCTGAATCAAAAAGTCAACAGCAAAACAGTGGAGGACTTTTCAGTGAGCATACTGTTATGCTGATGGATTTGATAGCTCCCTTTTAAATCAGTTAAATCATGATTTCAAGGTTTACTTAAAAAAGCTTTTTTCCCTTTAGCAGGCTCAGCCCTATAGCCCCCAGGATGAGTAGAATTGGCAAGCTTCACTCGACTGCTCTCACCAGGCGAACTTAGGAAACCCAAGAAATCCCCGGACAACAGCTGAGCCGTGACAGGAATACATTCATTAGTGTGGACCTCGGTGACTGGGGCAAAGACTATGAGGCTGGTATTGTTTGAAGCGCATGGCTTGGCCCGGATTCTCTATTGAAAAAAATTAAGACTTACCACAGTGGAGGGCAAATCCGTCTTCCAATGTGCATCAAATTAAAGTATTTCAACCTGTAAGAAGAACAAATCATCTGGGTTTCTCCAGATTATGAGTTTGCCACACTTCTAAATAAACTACACAGTATATATATGTCAAAGCAGGTGCTGTACATGTGTGTTCATCCATTTAACCTGTGGACTAATAGATTTAATCTCTGGAATAATAGATTTAACCTCTGGAATAATACATTTCTCGTACCTTGACTGTGCGTTGAATCTGATATGACAGTGTTTGAAGAATATCTGTTGGGTGTACCATGAAAGAAGCTGTTTTTCCAGAGTCAGAAGCAATGTTATTTTGAATAATGATGTCCATATTTTTGCAGTAACACGTATTAACTTGTGGATTAACAGTATAGGTTTGTAACGGTCACTCTGCACAACCGAAAGGCAGTTGCACTGTCCAGTTAGGAATGATAGTCATCAGTCATTCCATCTCTGCTAAGGACAAAGTCCCTGTCTGGGCCGAGCATATCGGGCGTCCCCACTGAAAAAAGCTGTGATCAAGGAACACATCCAAGACATGCTTTGGACGGGCACCGGGCCCTTCCTGTGGATAAGCCCTTCCTGCTGGGTGCAGCAGCTCAGTCAAGAGCCGGCGCCTAGCAGCTGACTTGGAACTGGTGCGGACCAGGGACATTTTTGCACTTTGTCTAAACTCTTTTCTTTTGTTCGCTGTTGCTTGTTTAAAGTTTAACTGTAGATTCAAGGTCTGTTTTAGTGTTTGTTGCTTTTGTGTGTGGCAGTCTCCATTTTCTAAGGCTCCTGATTTTTTTTTCTAATCAACTGTCACACCATTCAACCCATCACAACCAGACTAGCTTACAATTTTCAACCATTTTTCCTCAACCTTCTACATTCAACATCATTGCTTTGTTTACTGGACTCATTTCGGGACTTCATCATTCAGTGAGATCATTCCTTTTTGTTTGTTGGATTTTTTTACTTTGTTATTTTGATACTTTGTATAGACTTGTTGGGTCTACCTGTCATTCTCCCACCAGTGCCATAGAGACTGTTAAATGTAATTGTTCCCATAAGTCATTGTTTTTCATCTGTAATTATTTCATTTGCCTTTGTCTTTCTCTGTGTGAGTGTGTGTTGTGTTTGCTAGTGTGAATTTATTGAAGTCCCTCTGGACACTACACTCCTTTCTATTTTGTGATACCGTTTGGCCTTCTGTTTGTACCTACATACTTACCTGTATCTTTACTTGCTCTCTACAGTTATCTATTCTTTCTTATCATTATTGGAATTACTGTTTTCTACATTTTCTTTTCTTTTTCTGTTTTATACCCATTTGTTTTTGGTTTTGTACATTTTTTTTCATTTGTTGATATTATTGTTCACAACAGTAAAACGGTTGTTTGTGAAATTGACCCTTCTGACGTCTCTGCGTTTGCTGTCTGTCACTCTTGTTGACTTGTTTGACAATATTAAATAGGGCCAGTAATATCTCCTTAGGGAGGACAGTGCAACCGCCTTTTGGTTGTGCAGAGTGACCATTACAGTTTTATGGCCATTTCAGAGGTAAAAGGGTAGTCTTTTTAGATATACCTCAATTACGACTAGGAATATCTATATCACAACATAAAAGACAACATTTTGACTGAAGTGTTTTTTCTTTTCAGTTCTTTTGTCAACACACAGTCCACCTGACTAAAGTGTTTATGTCATTTTTACTCGGATGTTATTAATGAGCATTAATGTTATGAACAATGTCTGATTTCTAAAGAAATGGTAGGACAATTTTACTAAAGTGTTTTCTCCAGTACAAATCATGCATTGTGTATCAGAAACCCACTGTTGCGTTCGGTAGAAAAAAACGAAAAAGACGTGGGTAATAAATGAAAGTCAACAAGTTGCCACTCTTTCTGTTACAAGACACGTGTCCTTTTTTCAACGTGATGCAAGAATTCAATGACTGCAGCTGTGCTCTCTCCACTGAGACAGCGATGAATGCCTGATGCATTGCTTAGTTCAGAGAGCCATACTGCTGATGGTCACACCCCCTTTCCCCTTGGATTGTCTCTCTCTCTCTCTCTCTCTCTCTTGATTTGAGATTGACAGTCACCACTGCCCTATAGGAACTAGGAGCCTATTTCATGCATTGTATAACATTGTCATGAGTATTTGTTTGTACTCATTACTCGGCACGGGCTTATTATTACATTTAATTACTAATTAGTCGTTATTTGGTTGCTACTGTGTAAGTAATGTAACTATTAGCAAATTCTACAGATGCTCCACATTTCGTTTTATTTTCTGTGCTGTACTTTGCAGGGTTTAATCTTAGTGTTGCAACAACAGAGTAGCAGAGTTTATTTATAGGTACAGGACACACAATAGCATAGGAATACAGTTTGAAAAAATGCAAAAAGTTGTGATATATTGCCTCCTATGCAGAAATCTTAATTTGCTTTTAATAAAGGCACTAATACAGTTACAGAGATGTTTAGCTCTCTCCTCTGATGCCATTTTCTGGCAAGATTTGCACTGATTATGCGTTTTCTGGTTTCCATGTTGTACATTAATTACAGTCCTTTCTTTCACGTAACTAAAAGTAGTTATGTTATTTTTACATAAAATGAAACGTGTTAGCACATTTTGTTACCTTCTGAAAAAGGAACTATTACAGTTACAAGCTATTGAAAATATATAATCACATTACAGTAATGTACGTGTAATGCATTACTCCCTCAACACAGGTTTATTAATTCTTAAAAAAATAATTAATTGCAGGTTTTGAACTGGAGCAAAATGCTAATTAAATGTTGTCTTTGTTCATAAATATAGACTTTAGTTTACATATACTCTCTTCAATATATATATATTTTTAAATAAATGGTATGCATTGTCAGAGGAGTCTGTCTTTTTATATGTTATAACATTTTAATTTAATATGAACAAATTGCAAATGCTTTTATCAGCCTATATCGATTCATCTAATGTGATATACATGGTCAGTTAAAGATGATATTTGAGTGGAAGTTTAAAGATTAAATAGATTGTCATTGTTAACATCCTGACAACTTTTTACACTTATAACTCTCTGTTTCTGTGACGGTGTAAGGATTATTGCCCACATTGTCAAACAGATAACACAGCAATAACAATCCATGATATGATATGGAACAGAAAAGCCAGAGCATTTACACTTTTTATTTTTTCAATCGCTCTTCCTGCAGTGATTTAGAGGACAGATCTCAAACCCCGGTGCACTAGAGCAGACATTTTGAAAAGAGCTTTGAAACAGAGCTTAACGTTCTAAGTGTAAAAAGTTGTCAGGATGCTAACAATGAAAAGAAAAATGACAGGTATGTTATTTAAACAGTTGTAGCAACGCGTGGGGACGTGGAACGCTATATTGTTCGAAACCCCGCTACTTACTCTTTAATATAAGAAATATATTCAATGACAGTAAAATACTGAGATATTCATAACAAAAATAAATAAATGAAAATAACAGACGGCACTTTAAGTAAACTCAGTTTGGGGAATATTACTGTAGATGTGCAAGATGCTCTGACCACTTGTGGTACTACTGATTTATAGCAATGTTATATCCTGTCCTTTCAAGTATACTTTGCATTTATTGTTGTTAATTACACAAGTAGTTGTGTAGTTTCTTCTCAATTACATGTGTAATTACAGGATCTCAAAGCACTAACACTGTACAGCAAAATCACTGAGCAATCACTGAAGTGTAACCAATTATATAAATATAAAACCCATCTGTATTTGTGTCTATATGTGTTCCTTATTGCCAGGTACCAGTAAGTGTATAAACCGAACAGCAATTTAGCCGTTGGCTTTTTGTGTTTCACCATTTTTTTTTTTTTTTACTGTAGTTTTGTAACATCAGAGGTTTCCCTTTCACAAATTGTATCCTGGAGTGTGATAATTCATGGCCAGAAATGTCTATTGTGGAAGAAGGCATGCCCATATTATATAACTATAGCCCACAGTTGTATTCACCCTACAGTGTCAAGGTCACTCATTTTGTTTTCATCAGAGAGGTTCTATCAGCACATTATCTATTGTCGGACGCTGTCTGCAACCTCTACACTTAAAGTACGAAATATAAATATGTGATGTGCATTTTCAGGTTAGATTAAGGGTATGGACCTGCCAAGCTCACGTTTTGCATAAATGTAGACCTGCCTTTTGTCAAATGTTTGCCATTTAATGCAATTGCTTTACTCAAT